>NC_039362.1:135856830-136034138 GCF_003573695.1 Papaver somniferum
GTTTTACCCTAGTGAAACTACCCGTGATCAGGTTAGTGTCCTACATAGTGGTATAAACTCTAAATATGAGGGTCGACCCAAGTTTGACCCATACTCTAATACTTATAACCCCGGTTGGAGATATAACCCGAATTTATCGTGGTCTAAAGGTACCCATCAAGGTTGCCCATCTAGCAACCCACCACCAGGTTTTCATAGGAACCAAACTCAAGGTGGTCCTCGGTCTCTCTAAAGGTGGTCCCCGGCAGCAGCGCCAAAAATTTGATATTGTTTTCAAGTTGTTGTAGTAATAAATAGAGTTCGTTCAAGACTTGTGAAGGTTGTGCTTTTAGATTTAAATTTTAAAACTAAAGAAAATAAATCAAATTAAAACTGATTATATTAGAGAGACCGGGGTTCAGGATTTCACCATTCACCAAAATTCATGTAATTTAATGTTAATTTTTATCATGCAATTCTAGACAATATAACTCCAATCAAAATAAATTGTGATTCTAATCATTGCCTAAATCAGATTTTCAAAACATCAATTGTTAATCGCAAGCATGAAGTATCAAAATCCCTAAACTAAGCATACTTCATCAACAGAAAACACAACTAATTAATAAAAATCATTACTCAATTTTCATTCGGTGCAAATAATCATAAAAGAATTGCATAAATAAATTCAAATAAATTTTACCACATAACTTTTGGAAGAATGGCTTGATCCATCGCCCCGGAAGATTGGGTTTAGCTCATCATGTTGGAAACATGCTCAAAATATGATTTCATTGCTCAAAGGTGCTTACAAATGATGAAAATGAGAGAGATCAAATAAATCAGGAATTTGCAACGCAAGGGAAACATTACAAACCCACGGTTACATAGTACGATAAATAGTATATTCCTCTGTCACTGTAGCTATACGACCCACAAGCTTCTGTCGTTGTCACTGTAGCTTTACGACTGTTTCTGAGTGTCTAATGTTCTTCGTGTTCTTGAGGTGCAGCAGCAGCAGAAACGACTCTGCAACCTCTGATTTCTTCTCTACAGCTCACCAAATACCTCTGTTTCCACCCCTAACTCTCTATATCCCTTCCTCGCAACCTCAACAACATATTTATATCCAACAGGTGAAGAAAATCCTCCGTAATAACTCAAAATGATCTTCATATATCCGGAAGTGAAGAAAATATTTTCTGGAATATTTTCTTTCGACTCTTGATTCCTTCACGCGTCTGTGGATGTCAACTTCTCCTTTTTTACCTCGTACACGCTTCCAACAGTTGTTAGAGTCTTCCCAGCATGCTCAAACTCTCTCCAACTCATGCAAATCCCGTGAATATCTCCTCCCTTTGCACACACACCTTTGTTTTATTCCCAACGATTATCCAACCAAACTGGATCAATTCCAACGACCCTACCACACTTGTTAAGCTAAATAAAGTCTTCCATGAAGTTTCAACCATTGAATCACATTATAACCCCTCCAAATCACGAACTAAAAATCTGTGAATATTTTCCCGCCAAAATTTATATTTGAATTTGAAGAAGATGGGTGCTGTGGAAAAAAATGGGTGATGCGGACAAAAATGGGCTACATATAGCCGTGGGTGATAGTTAGCAAAAATGGGGGTCCGTATAGCAAATGTCCTCTTGGGTGCTCCGAGCAACTTTTCGAGCCGAATTTTCCAACAATATTTATTTTCCAAAAATACCTAAAAATACATAAAAAAACAATATTAGTACAAAAATCGAGCTCCAACGATATAGACATTGAGGACAATTTAGACATAAAAATGTGTCTATCACCCATCAAGGTGGCCCATCTAGCAACCCACCACCAGGTTTTCATAGGAACCAAACTCAAGTCCAAGAACCGAGACCAGTTGACAAAATGGTGTCATCTCCAGAGGAAAGTATAACACTATTAATTGAGGGTAATGCCCTAAACAATTTCCAGACTACCCAAAATATCAACCATTTAGGTCAGAAGCTCGATGACTTTATCCTGATGAGTCAGCGTAGCCAAAAAAACAGTGACCGGGCTATTGCCAACTTAGAGACTCAAATAAGTCAACTTTCAAACAGGTTAAATGATAGGGAGAACGAGACATTTCCTAGCCAAACCACTCCAAATCCTAAAAGAGTTAACCATGGTAATAGATTAGGTAGTTCTAACCAAAATGAACATATCAAAGCAGTTATCACCCTTAGGAGTGGTAAAACTCTAGAGAACTCGGTAGAACCACCTAAGGATAGTAGTCCAGCTGAAAATGAGACCGTAGTTGACCAAACTTCGTCCAATGACCCTAATATACCTGAGAGTTCTAGGAGTCCAAGTGAGTAAGATATCCCTGAGAGAGTGTACATACCACCTGCACCATTTCCTCAAAGACTCGCTAAGAAAAAGCCTAGTACACATGCTGAAATCCTAGACATCTTTAAGCAAGTTAAGGTCAACCTGCCCTTGTTAGATGCGATTAAACATGTACCGGCTATGGCCAAATTCCTAAAAGATATGTGCACTGTCAAGAGAGACGCGAGTGTCCATAAAAAGGCATTTTGACCCAACAAGTTAGTTCCATAATCTCACAAAAGTACCCAGTCAAATTTAAATATACCGGTTGTCCTACTGTCACATGTGTCATAGGTAGCCAAACGATAGACAATGCTCTATTAGATCTTGGGGCTAGTGTGAATCTTTTACCTTTCTCGGTATATGAACAACTTGGACTAGGGGAGATGAAACCAACTAGGATAACACTACAGTTATCCGATAGGTCAGTAAAAATCCCACGTGGAATTATTGAAGACGTTTTGTTTCAGGTAGAAAACTTTATCTATCCAGTTGACTTTGTGATTTTAGACAACCAACCTGTCTCTAGTCAAGACATAAATATCCCAATCATCCTAGGTCGTCCGTTTCTAGCTACTGTAAATACAATCATACATTGTCAAACTGGCCTAGTAGATTTTCCTTTGGGAATCAGAAAATCTCGATGAACGTTTTTAAGGCGTTACAAGCCCCACCGGACCCTGAACACTATGAGTCCATATGCATGATTGATTCTCTAGTTGAGAATACCTTTACCACTAATAGTGTTAGCGATCCTTTAGAGGCGTGCTTGGCCCACTTTGGAGCCTACTATGATGAGGATAAATTTTTTGAAGAAGTTAATGCGTTGTTAGATTCCGCGGCATTAATGAATTATGGAAAATGACAACCTAAACCAGAACCTATTCCACCGACCATAGATAAACCCCTCCGATCATCAGTTAAGGCACCCACCCTTGAATTAAAGACGCTACCAGATACACTAAAATATGTATTTCTTGGTAATGAAAATACTCTTCCTGTCATAATTTCCTCTGACTTAGAGCCCGATAAGGAAAGTAGACTAGTTAGTGTTCTGCGAGAGCACAAGACTGCAATAGAGTGGACCATAGCAGATTTGAAAGGAATTAGTCCTGCTGATTGTATTCACCACATCTACCTAGAAGAAGGTGCCAAAACCTCAAGAGAAATGCAAAGATATTTGAATCCTAATATGAAAGAAGTTGTCTGCACTGAGGTGCTCAATTATTAGATGCGGGTATCATATACCCCATATCTGATAGTAAATGGTTCAGTCATGTCCAGGTTGTCCCAAAGAAGTCTGGGATTACAGTAGTTGTGAATGAGAACAATGAATTGATTCCTACCCGTGTGACTACCGGGTGGAGAGTTTGTATAGACTACCGTAAGCTGAACTCAGCCTCTAGGAAATACCACTTTCCTTTACCATTCATCGATCTGGTGTTAGAAAGATTAGATGGCCACAACCATTATTGTTTCTTAGATGGATATTCTGGTTATAACCAAATCCCTATAGCACCGGAAGACCAAGAGAAGACAACCTTCACATGTCCATTTGGTACTTTTGCTTACAGGCGTATGCCTTTAAGGTTGTGTAACACACCCGCAACATTCCGATGTTGCATGAGAAGTATCTTTTCGGACATGGTTGAGCGATTCCTTGAGGTATTTATGAACGATTTTTCGGTTTTTGGATCCTCATTCGATGAATGCTTGCATCACCTTACACTAGTTCTAGAACGTTGTAAATAAAAGAACTTAGTCTTTAATTGAGAAAAGTGTCATTTTATGGTTAAACTGGAATAGTGTTAGAACATGTAGTGTCCTCTAAGGGAGTAGAAGTTGATAAATCCAAGGTTGACCTAATTTCAAAATTAAGACCACCTAAGAATGTAATAGATGTTAGATCTTTCCTTGGACATGATAGATTTTATCTTCGTTTCATCAAAGACTTTAGCAAGATTTCCTTACCTTTGTCAAACCTACTTGCTAAAGATACTACCTTTGTATTTGATGAAGCCTGTGTTCAAGCTTTTGAGTAGCTAAAATCATTGTTGACTTCTGCCCCTATCATCCAACCACCCTATTGGAACCTCCCATTTGAACTCATGTGTGATACGTCTGATTATGCGGTTGGTGCTGTTCTTGGCCAACGACGTGATAAAGAACCTAGTGTAATTTATTATGCTAGTAGAACCATAAACGATTCCCAGTTGAACTATACAACCACCGAGAAATAAATTTGAGCCATCTTTTTGCTTTGGAGAAATTTAGATCATACCTCCTAGGGTCTAAGGTCATAGTCTATTCTGATCATGCCGCGCTCAAATATCTCCTTTCAAAGAAGGACTCAAAACCTCGGCTGATTAGATGGGTATTGTTGTTCCAAGAATTTACTCTAGATATTCGTGATAAGAAAGGGTCTGAAAATGTAGTAGCTGACCATTTATCGCGTATCCTTGATGAGACTAGAGATGATGAGAGACCGATCCATGACACGTTCCCCTGATGAACAGTTATTTTCCATCTCTGTGTTACCCTGGTTTGCTGATATTGTCAATTATTTGGTAATTGGTCAAATGCCCGACCATTGGTCTAAACAGGATAGAGATAAATTCTTGTCTGAGGTAAATACTTTTTCTGGGATGATCCGTACTTATTAAAATATTGCTCCGATCAGATCATCCATCGTTGTATTCCTGACAACGAAATCTCCAGTGTCCTGACTTGTCATTCTGGAGCTTGTGGGGGTCACTTTAGTTCTAAGAAAACAGACGCGAAGGTTTTGCAATCCGGTCTTTATTGACCAACACTATTTAAGGACTCCCACCTATTTTGTCAAAGTTGTGATAGATGTCAAAAGTTAGGAAAGATGACCCGACGTAATATGATGCCACTTAGTTCTATATTAATAATAGAAATATTTGATGTGTGGGATATAGATTTTATGGGTCCTTTTGTCAATTCTTATGGCAACTTTTACATCTTATTAGCTGTTGACTGTGTGTCTAAGTGGGTAGAAGCAATCGCTACCAAGACAAATGATCGCCACGTTGTGATCAAGTTTGTTAGAGACAATATTTTTTCTCGATTTGGTATGCCTAGAGCAATCATTAGTGGTGGAGGTTCCCATTTTTGTAATCGGTCTTTTGAGGCACTCATGAAGAAATACTCCATTACCCATAAGGTTTCTACACCTTACCACCCACAAACTTGTGGCCAAGTTGAAGTGTCTAATAGGCAGATTAAACAGATTTTAGAAAAGACCGTAAACCCTACCCGAAAGGATTGGTCTTTGCACTTAGTAGAAGCATTGTGGGCTTACCGAACCACTTTTAAGACTCCACTAGGAATGTCTCCGTATAGAATTGTATTCGGTAAAGCCTGCCACTTCCCTGTAGAATTAGAACACCGAGCTTATTGGGCCATTAAACAGCTAAACTTTGACCTATCTATTGCTGGTGATAACCGTAGAATGGAACTCAATGAGTTAGAATAAATTCGCAATGATTCTTACCAGAGTGCAAAAATTTACAAGGATAAAACAAAAATATTTCATGATAAATCGATTATTCGAAAGACATTTGAACCAGGTCAAAAAGTTCTCTTTTACAATTCTCGTTTACATCTTTTCCCTGGTAAACTAAGGTCTCGGTGGTCCGGACCATACTTTGTCAAAATTGTTTTTCCTCATGGTGCAATTGAAGTTGAGAATCCTAAGAACGGAGAAAATTTCAAGGTTAATGGTCAACGGTTGACACCATTCTTGGAGTTACCCAGTCATGCAATAGAAGAATCGGAGCTGAGAGATCCTGTCTACCAGGATTAATTTTTACGGGTAACAAAGTCTGGCTGAAGACAATAAACTTAGGGTTGTAGGGAGGCAACCCATACATGGTGATGTTAAGGTCCCTCTGGAGGACCCTTCTATTGTTGTACATTAGTTTTTAATTTTTTCTTATTCCCCATTGAAGGATTGCTACGCTTCATCCAGGTACTATCTTTGTGACTTCTCTCTTTAATGGTTCCTCTTGTTACTTATATTTTTTGGTACTGCACTTTCATTTTGAAACATTGAGGACAATGTTAGATTTGAGTTTGGGGGTGAGGGAAAAAATTTTAGTTAGTTTTTTTTTTTAAAAAACAAAAAATAAAAAAATAATAATAAAAAAAAAAATATAAACTCAAGAGCCTAGAAGTTTGTGACAATTCAGGATGACACTAACCAGTCTAAGTGGATGGAAACATCTTGCTTGTAGGAGTTAAGGAACCCAATAACAGAGTCTATTCATAAAAAGACAGAGTTCAGGTGTTAGAATGGAATCATCACACTACGTTCTATTTATTGTTTGTCTAAGTGATTTGGTGGGGCACAAAACATCGAATTGTTACCAATGCCGGGATGAAATAGAGTGATAGAGTTACTAAACAATAAATAGACCAGACCAATCAGACCAAACAGAATTATCAAAAAAAAAAATAAAAAAAAATAAACACTTGGATAGCAATATGTGTATGTTTTCCCTGTCTCCGTCGCCTAAACAAGAGTGGAACGCAGGATCCATGGAAACTATCATGTAATCTGCTGACAAGAGCATGTGCTTGGATCCAAAAGATCAAATCATGCTGTTAAATAAAATATATAAAAAAAAATGAAAAGTTTATTATTGTGCAATAAAATCGACCGCTGGTTCCCTTGTATATGCCAGTGAGTTGATCTAGAATTAAGATCATCGACCGCTGGTTCCCTTGTATATGCCAAGCTGTGTTGATATTAGTCCATACCAGTATCTCAATCCATTAGGAATCATAGGTTCATCTTGGCGGAGGCCTTCAGACAGATATGGAAAACACCGTTGACCTTAAAAAACATTATTTTGAACTATCAATCTCTATAACCATCTTCTTAATCTATTAATTTGTGTGATTTCGATTATTGATGTCCATAGTGCGATTATTGATAGAACTCTGTCACTTATATATATAAATGAATATGACTCGCATCCTGGTACTTCCTTTTGTAGCCAATAAATTATGCCAACCAAGGAGACTCTTTAGTGTCGTTCCTGAGTTGTTCACAGATAACTAGGGTTTGAAGTAAAAGGGGTTGTAGGTACACCTCTGGTAAACCTACCCGAGACTATAACTCGGCCACTAGGGGTTTAAAGGATTGTTATACGTGCTAAGTGTGACCGTATCCTCAACGAGATGGAGTTGTATGTATTTAAAATTAGTTTAGTTTGATTTGCTCGAGGACTAGAAAAGTCTAAGTGTGGGGAAATTTGATAGGTGTCTAAAACACCTTGATATTTATCTATTTTTTATGCTTTCTTTGCTGAGTTTTCTTGTAAATTATGTATTTTATGTTTGATTTTTAGTTTTAGGTACTTTGGACCAAAAGAAGAAGAAACATCGCTTAAAAGGGCTAAAGTGTCATTTCATGTGCAACTGCTGTTGGAGGCGACTTATTTCTCATTATTTACTTCTTCTCTATCTGAAAGGCATGTCAGCTTTAATGATGCAAGTTTTGTCTGAAAAGCATGGCAACCTTAGTGATGAAATTGAAGAAAAGAAGTGAATATGATAAGTAAGAGATGGCTGCTCGAGAAACTACTAAAAGCACCCAGAAATGTCCCAGAGAGTCGATAAAGGAACCCAGAAGTTTTTCACTATATACAGCCCAAAAGTCATCTTTGTACCCCACAAATTGCTATTCGCACCCCCAAGAATTGTTAAACGTAGCCCAAATTGCTAAAGGGACACCGCTGTTGGATTAGGGGAAAGTCATCTTCTCCATTTGAATTTCGAATTTTGGCGGGAAAAGAAGAACGTAATTAGGGTTTGAAAATTGATGATGTTACATTGAGACTAAATCGCTAG
This sequence comes from Papaver somniferum, assembly GCF_003573695.1. Taxonomy (NCBI): domain Eukaryota; kingdom Viridiplantae; phylum Streptophyta; class Magnoliopsida; order Ranunculales; family Papaveraceae; genus Papaver; species Papaver somniferum. Next base: position 135,865,052 of record NC_039362.1, read on the forward strand.
AATTGAATGAGTTTGTTCCTAAGGACGAAAAAGGGCTGGTAATGGTATTTGTTTCGACCAGAGTTGGCTATATAATCGGGAAAATCTTAACCAGAGCTCACAGATAATGGCGGGAAAATAAACCAGTTTGCAGGCAAATTTAGGGTTCTATTTTGCAGCGAGTTAGAAGGAGATTCAATCGGTGTGTTGAATTAGACTGGACCTGTTTAACCTAAACAGGGTTGGAAAGTCCTTTGGAATCGATTAAATTGGGATGGGTAATTGGTTCTCGGCAACACAGAGAAAGATGTTTCTCGGGCTAATATATGGGAAGAACTGGAGAGCTTTAACCGGATGTTTTCACCATAAAGGCTTGGTTTGGGACTGTGATATTGATACAGGATGGATAATGGTCTCAAACTCGATTGAAAAGGAAGCTTCAGGAAAAACAGGGAGATGGGTGTTCGCGAGATTTTCTGAAGATATATTTGGAAGTTGCGTTGCGTGGAGAGTTGGACAGGATATTCTGTTTGATATTGTGAGATATTTTTGAATCTTTGGCGCGGAAAGAAACGAAAGAAAGGGAAAGAAATCACAAGTTTCAGAAAAGTTCACCTGCTGCTGCTAAACCAAGAACACGAAGAACATAGCCTGGCATATACAGTCGCAGAAAGATATCGTTTATCAATGACAGTAGGCATTTATCGTTTACCATTCAGTACAGAAATATCTTTAGTCACTGTGCCGTGTAATAGCTAAGCTGCTCAATTCAGTAGCTAAATACCTTTAGCGACTTCGGAATCATTGTAAGCTTATTTATATCTTTTTTAATACAATGATGAATGAAATTTTCTCCAATTTTTGATCCATGAGTAGCTAAATCTCTTTTGTAGGGTTTTGGAGGAAACTATTTTTAATGGGTAGTATTTAGTATTTAAATTCTTTGGCATATTTTACTCCATATTTGTGTTTTCAATTGTCTAAAATTTTTCTCATCTTTGTATGCTTCGTAAAAACTGTTGGGTAGTTTGAGCTTCCGATCTTTTATAAGCGAAGGAAAATTAGGCCTTAGAATAGTGACGAGAGTCGTAAAAAAGAGCTTATAACGTAATATCTTCCAAAGCATGAGATTGAGTTCGGATTGTTTTGAGTAAATTAGGAGTATTATGTCAAATTTTTAATTATTGAGTTTACAAACATTATAAGTAGTGGTATCCAAAACCCTAGATTCATCTCTCCTTGATAAATCAAAAATCAATTTTAATTAGTTTGTCTTACTATTTTTTTTATTTGTCTTAAACTCATCCTTTAAAAAGTCCAAGTATCGAATCCTATACTTATCACTTGTAAAACCACATCAACGACTTGAAGACTTCATTGGGATTGTGAAGCCATACCAAATTATTTTCTCTGTCGTTGCAGGATTTGATCTTGATGTTTCTATCGTGATTGAGTACAATCGTAAGATTGGCTTGAGATTAATTTCTCCGATAGGCAAGATAGAAAAGTAGTTACAAACATCTTCGTCTCATCATTTGTGATTTCGCAATATCTTGTTTCGCTAGTCGATTAAGATTATTGTGAGGTGATTGATATTTCTAGGTTATTCTTCGGGAATATAAGTCTGGTGTATCAATTGATTCTTGTTCACCTGGATTTATCAAAAGACGTAACAAAAACTCGTAGGTATTTCTGTGGGAGATAGATTTATCTATTCATGTAGAATTTTCTGTGTGAGACAGATTTGTTTATTAAAGTCTTCGACTTGGGTCGTAGCAACCCTTGGTTGTGGGTGAGATCAGCTAAGAGAATCAAGTGCGTAGTATCCTGCTGGGATCAGAGATGTAAGGAGCGCAACTGTACCTTGAATCAATGTGAGATTGATTAGGGTTTTACTACTGTCCAGTCCGAAGTTCATTGGTAGTACGCTAGTGTCTGTAACGACTTAATACAATGTGGTGTTCAATCTGGACTAGGTCCCGGGGTTTTTCTGCATTTGCGGTTTCCTCGTTAACAAAACATCTGGTGTCTGTGTTATTTCTATTCCGCATGGTATTTTGTTATATAATTGAAATATCACAGGTTGTGTGTTGAATCAATCAATTGGAAAATCTAACCTTTGGTTATTGATTGATCCTTAGATATTGGTCTTTGGTACTATCCAAGTTGTTTCACATAATAATCATACTCGCGGATTTCTATATGTTTGATTTGCTGATTATATTGTGAAACTGAGATATTAACTCTTTGGTATACATTTTTAAAAATTGATTTTGACTGTCTAGTTGATTCTCTTGAAAAGTATATTGGAGTTAGTCCATACAAATTGTTAAGCAAAATATTGGATGAGGTTATTAGACCCTCGTTTTTCAATGAGCATGCATTATTTGAAAAAGTAACACATGGTTGCACGGTTATAACTATATGGAAATAATTTTGAAAAGAGGCAATTTAACCGCTGCATATCGCCAATTAAGAGATTAAAATAAGTATGCAGACGCTTCTCTTGGGAACATGTGTGAAAAAAAAAAAAGTTCAATGGCTCCAACTAATCCAGAAAAAGAAAGCGGTTCCAAATCATCAAAAGGAGAGGCCCCAAAGAAACAGGTAGATTGTGCGTTTATACTTGGATGAGTCACACGTTTCAGTATTTTAACTGGAAGATATCTCTGCATTTTCTTGGTTTTGGTTCTGCAAAAGCGAAGACGAAATTATGGAAAATAAGTACTTCGGGATATAAACATCTGTTAACATATGAATTGACATTAATGGTTCAGAATAATACCTGGATGTGTAGGAACCATCCACACATATTTATATCGAATTGTCTGGAGTTGGGCCTGAATTGTTGTTGGGACTCACATTTCAAGCCATCATTACTCGTCGCTTGAAGAAAATTAACTCTAATCAAACGACGATACAATCCTGGCAAGACGTGTTGGTCCACCATATCAGCACCTAATTGATGTGTTGTCAAAGACACTACAACATATAGTAAGATAACCCTCAATTTCTCAGTTTTAGTAGAGGTTTAACAACGCCATACAACAACCTGAGATAAGTCATATACGTAATTAAGTTTAATGTCGAATATCTTACCTGGTTCAGCTTCCAGAATTACTAGACTGCCTCATCTTGATAAATAAGGCTCACTCTGGATCACTACTTAAAGTTTTGGGGTCTGGTGAATGTCTTTTACTCAACAAAATAATAAGATATTCCCCATTAATTAAATATAATATAGTGGTAGTAAGGATTGTTCCCACGAAGAGTAATGCAATTGATATGTTATCTAAATCGGCGAAAATATAAAAGAAGGATAAAAAGGATAATAAGATAAAGATAATGAAGAAATCCTTCGCCATTACTAACCGTTAACTCAACATTGTACCCGTTTATCTCTTGTTAGAATCAATTGTCACCAACCGTAGAATAGCAATTACACTTAGCTATCCCCAAAACTCCTTGTATCACCGGATACGGAAGCGCTCGACTACCGGATTCTATTCAAAAGAACCACTTTGAGGTTCACTTACAAGATGTAATTCCCCGAACGCATTAAGATTTATGAATTTAGGTTTGATCCTAGCAGTTAAACTCGGTACGCTCGGTCCACTTACTGGTGTTGTCTTTACTCGCAATTGCTTCACAGAATCCCTCCGCAAGGTCTTACGATTACTACTTGTGTAGGAGATAAGCGACAATTACGGATCGGCTCAACTCTCTACTAGTATTAGAATGATTAATAGACTAATCTAGTTGCGCACCCAAACCAATTTAAGAATAAATCATAAACCTTCGATATAGTAAAAACAATCCACAATGAGTCACTTAAAAACTCCAAATAAACTTGTAAATAATTGAGCTTCACAATTAGAACTTTGAATTTATCCTTAACAATAAAAAGAATATAGAAAAGAGATAGTTCTCCCTACTAAGGAGGAGAAAAACGGTGAGTGAAAGATAACTCAAATTGTACCTAAGCTTCCCTATATATAGAATTTTGTAACCTCTTCTGGAAGAAACTAAGAAACCTAGCTAAAATAGGAAAGTGCACCTCCTTCAAATTGTGTCCCGTGCATCACACCCTGGGCAAAAGGGTTTCCAACTCCTGCCGAGACTTGAAGTAGCCGCACCCTGAATTCTGTTCGTGCAAAATGTATTGGATAAATAGCCTATTGGGCTCGCACTCAAGATCCAGCCCATTTTGTAGCCTAGATGTTAGTCCCGTGGAACTGACAGTGTAACCCTTGTCACGTTCACTGCAAGACGAAAAGAATACAACTTCATCTCAGCCTTTCATAGTCATTATTGGCAACAGCTTATGCAACTTCAGTTTCCTTCTCGAACTGCTATCTTCATTAAACTCTAGCTTCCTGGTTCTCTTGACTGATCACATTTCTATTCAAACTCCTCCCTTCTCGGCCTAATTAAACTCCAGACCACCATCTCCATTACCTCCGTCATTCTCTCGATCATCAAACCATCAGTAGCAAATCATATCGTAACCATTGACTGACTTCCCTGAACTGCAACCAACGTTATCCAAGTCCAAGTCGTACCCGTCATCTCCTTCTCCATCTCGAGGCCCAAATCTCTTCATTCATCTTCGAAGCATAACTGTTAGCAATGGCCGCATCTCCCTGAACTCTCGAGAAACAACCCATTACTGCCGTGACAAACTCGAGTTCTTCTCTATTCCTCGGCTGCAAGTCTCCCTACCATTGCAGATAACTCATCGCCATCACTACCATGCATGTCATCGTCTCCTGTGGTTCTCAACAGCTCCATAGTCTGGGAGTTTCTATCGTCATCAGACTTCTTCCATCAATCGCCAGCATCGACTAGCAGCGTCGACCATTATAGCAACCATCAGTAACCCATCAAACTTGTCCTGCTCGAGCTTAACCCCGAGAGTAAATGGCAGCAGCACCACTTCTCACTGCCAATCACCGGTCAATCCATATCACCAGGGTCGCTATTCCGTAGTCATCATTACTGCCAACGACATCTACTCCAATCCTCCCATGATCATCAGCAGCAACCATCATCGAAAGCAAGGAATGTCTCCATCATCGCTGGTTACTCTTCTTCTCCATTCCCTTTCTGAACTCAGCCATTGACCATTCAATCTTCATCTCACTGCCACGCATCATCTCCGTTCATTGGCAGCAACTCCATTTCTTTCTCGACTGAAATATCTCGATCTCTATCACTTACGATCACCACTGAGCATCATAAACAGCAAACCCATTCCATCTTCTCAATGACTGCATCTCTTCTCTGACCTTGAAGCATCAACCATACCCAACGACCACTACTGCCAGTTCACCCGTTGATCGTTCTTCACCGTTGCTGTCGATATTGTTGACAACAAACTCCATCATCTCCATCGCTATCATGCTCCATAGCCTTCTTAACCACTGCCAAACCTAAATTCCGTTACCTATACATTTCTTCCACCAGCACACATGTGCGCTACCCTTGATGTGAACTCCGTTCTAGAGTTTACACTTGCGAATTTTAGGCGCAGGCCCAAAAAAATTTATTTTCTTACCGTCAGGCCCATAATTAACTTTGGATATGCTCGCACCCAAAGATTTTTTATAAATATGTTTTTACTCTATTACCCTCGGCAGTTTCGAACTAAAGCGGTTTTTCTTTTCTCCTGAGAAGTTATTACCCTAAGCGGTTTAAAAACTTTCAGCAGTTTCTTTTCTCCTCCACCAAAAACTCTGTAACTGATTTGAGGAGTTAATTTCTTCTCCATTTAAACCCTAAAAAATCAATTTCATACTCTATAAAACCAACCTAGAAACTAGTTAAGTTGAAATTACAAACCCTAGAAAGAACATTTCGACAAAAATGAACGAAACAGAAGCACAATCAGGTTAACAACATCATTTTATTTTAATTTCTTCTCCATTTATCACTTTCTTTTTCTTTGATTTTAACATCATTTTTACTTGTTGATGTGGAATTTGAAAATGGAGAAACAGATAGTGAAAGACCACTGATTGAGTTTACAATGAAGGCAAAGGAAGATTCTGTGAAAGAGAAAAAGGAATTGTCTGGTATGCATCTATAATAAGTCATTTGTTTTACTTTTAAATAACATATGTTACGCAGGAAACATAATGTGCATAACTTGTTATGCAGTAAAAATAACTATGCATAACTGCGTAGCTTATTATGCATAACTGGTTATGCAGTAAAAGCAACTATGCATAACTGCGTAGCTTATTATGCATAACTTGTTATGCAGTAAAATCAAACATGCTGAACTGCGTAGCTTATTATGCATAACTGCTTATGTAGTAAAATCAAACATGCTGAACTGCGTAGCTTATTATGCATAACTGCTTATGCAGTAAAATCAAACATGCTGAACTGCATAGCTTATTTGCATAACTTGTTATGCAGAAAAAGCAACTATGCATAACTGCGTAACTTATTATGCATAACTTGTTATGCAGTAAAAACAACTATGCTGAACTGCATAACTTGTTATGCAGTAAAAGCAAACATGCTGAAACTGCGTAGCTTAGTATGCATAACTGGTTATGCAGTAAAAACAACTATGTGCATAACTAGTTATGCAGGTACATAACTTGCATGATGCATAAGGCATGATGATTTAACCCCTTTCTTACTTTTAAGTACTTATTATATTGTATCTTTTGTGTTGAATTTTTCTGTTTCAGTCAAGCAAGTTGTTGATAATAAGAAGAAAAGAAAAAGACGTGAACCCCAACAAACAGAAAAACTTAAAAAGAAGAAGAACCAAGGTGAAGAAGAAGAAGAAGAACCTGCCCCCTTATGCATCAATTATTATAAAGAAGGTGCGTTAACCTGGCAATCATTAATAACATGTTATCCCCATATAGTTTCTTATGTTCAAAAAATAAATGCATAACAGGTTATATACTATGCATAATAGGTTATGCACACAACTGTCTGTTTAACAAATCTGCATAACAGTTTATGCATAAGCCTGGATAAAAGGCATATGAGGTTATGCAGTGAAAGTAGCAATTCTAACTTAGTAAAATACTTTTTTATTTTGTTATTTTGTTTGTGCAGTTAAAGCTAAGACCAAGCCTGCAACTCAAGGAGGTACTTATAGAGCAGGTTTTCCAAGGATACTTGCACTGTTCAATAGGATAAGGGAAAGAGGTGGTTTTAGTCCGTTGCAGGCTAATATGATCAATGTGTCTCCATTTGGGAAAGTCTATAACTGGTTAAATGCTACGAACATTTCATACTTGGATGGTAATAGCGACCAGCTGATGGATGAGGTCCTTCTATCATATGACCATGATGATTTGAGTCAGCATTCATTCAAGGTGTCAGAAAACAAGTCTATACAGTCAACAGCTAGTGAGCTTGCTGTTATTTTTCAGATGCCAAGAGTTAAAGGAAACATAGGAAGAGATATTCTGACCTCAAAAGAAGAAATAGGGATGACTCAGTCACTTGCCATCGTCAAGCAATTCCCATGCAAAACAAGAGCAGGTGCTGTGAATAAAACTCCCAAATCACAAGTAACAAAGGTGTGGATAGATGATATTTAAATATTGTTGATGGAAAAACTTGATCAGAAAGGTCATGAAGAGGAAGTTGTTTCCCTTGCATGCCTTTACATGCTAGTGGTTCTATTTTTTTGTCGATCAATGGGAGACTCACTGGACGTCTCGTATGTTGGTTTGGTGAAGGATTTGGAAACCATGGATTTTGTATCTTTTCCTGATCTAATTCACCAACACCTGATGGATGGCATCAAGACTGTCAAAAGAGACAATCTTCTTATCAGGAATTGCGGTGGTTGCACTGTATATTCTCTTGCGAGTTCTTTTTTTTTTTCTTTTTTAAACTTTCTTAAAAAATATCTGCATAAAAAGTCTGCATAACTAGATATGCAGTACAAATAAAATGTGAATAACATGTTATGCAGTACAAAAACAAGTTATGCAGTACAAAATGTGCATAACAAAATATGCATTACAAATAAAATAAATGTACATAATATCTTTCTTTTTTTCAGCTTTGGTTGGCTGAGCACTCTAGCATAGCTGAGATATCATCATCAGACATTGTCAAGGTCAATCCCAATGCTACACCAAGAGCTGCAAGGTGGGACTTTGCAGCAATAAAGAAAGCAATACTCAAGAAGCATATTTCAAGCTTAGAGGTACTTGTTTATGAACCTTAAGAATGAATGTATATTTCAAGCATATGAAAGCAAACATGCAGAACTGCATAACTTATTATGCATAACTTGTTTAACTGCATAACATACGAACATTGTTTAACTGCATAACATCTTATGCAGATCCAAAAATAACTGCATGACCTGTTATGCATTGTTTAGAGTATCTGCATAACTTGTTATGCATATAAGAAGTGTTATTGTTTTTGTTAAGCATTCCCTGCGTCAATTATTGTTTTAATGCATAACATCTTATGCAGATCCAACATTGACAGCATGACAAGTTATGCATTGTTTAGGTTATCTGCATAAGTAGTTATGCATATAAAAGGGTTTTTACGCCTTCCCTGCGTCACTTATTGTTTTAATGCATAACATCTTATGCAGGTCCAACATTGACAGCATGACAAGTTATGCATTGTTTAGGTTATCTGCATAAGTAGTTATGCATATAAATTTTTTTTTACGCCTTCCCTACGTCACTTATTGTTTAACTGCATAACATCTTATGCAGATCCAACATTGACAGCATGACATGTTATGCATTGTTTAGGTTATCTACATAAGTAGTTACGCATATAAAAGGTTTTTTACGCCTTCAATGCGTCACTTATTGTTTAACTGCATAACATCTTATGTAGATCCAAAATTAACTGAATGACCTGTTATGCATTGTTTAGGTTATCTGCATAAATAGTTATGCGTATAAAAATTTATGCATTTGCTGATGATTGTTATTAAATCATGTTGCAGTTTCAAGAGAATTTTAGAGATGAGTACAGTGCAATGGAGTTGGAACTCTGTGAACCAAGAGAACCAAGAAAAAGGTCAGCTATATTGGAACTCGTTGCAATGAATCTTGAAGAGAACAGGGACAAGTATGAAGAAGCATTTCAAGATGCGTTACAAATCATTAAACAAGAGAAGTGTCCTGATAGTATTGAAGCAAGGTTTAAGATTATTCAAGCAAAGCTGAAAGACATGAAGAAGACTCAGGAGACATATAGACGGACTGGAGGAGACTTCAATTCTCAGATGTATGAATATGTGAAGATTTTGCTCATTGATTCAGGCATAAATGAGGTGCAGGAAGAGTCGTCAGGTGGCCCTAGCTTAAATCCATCATCAGCTGATATTATTGTCCCACTTTGTGAAAATTTTCCAAGGAATCAGACACATGTTGAAGTAGTATCTTCAACTGAACCACCTACTCAAGAAGCATTTCCAGAAGTTACCAGACTTGATAGCCAAGAGCAAACTGCTAGTCAAGGACTCCAGTCTTCACCTTTCAAGTTCATGGACATGGAAAAAGCTATTGATCTCTCCAGCTACAAGGAAATTGACACACCAGAGGAGTTGGAGACAACACCAAATCTTGCAACAACTCAGGAAAGAATTGAAGCGCAAGAGAAATATTTTTTGGATGGTGATGATGATGATGACATTCTTTCAGAAACTAAGAAGAAAGCTGAAGAAAATGAACAACCCACATTTGATCTCCATATTTCACAAGGAGATGATGCTGGTGGACAACAACAACAAGCTATTGAGATGCCAGAAGACACAGTCGCAGAAAAGCCGGAACAACTCGCTGTTGAGATGCCAGAAGAGCAATCCACAAAAAAGCCGGAACAACCAGCTGTTGAGATAGCCATTGATGAGGGAACATGTGATAAAGATCTAGAAGAAATTATGGAACCTGCACTGAAGTACTTAGAAGACCTGGAAGAAGTATTTGTTTCTGGAACAGAATTTGGGAAGAAGAAAACTATGAAGAAATACTCGAGAAAAAAGGATGGGGACCATGAACATAAAGAAGGAACAAACCAACAAGGAAGCAAGGTAAGGAGAATCAAGGAAAGGACATTGAGTAAAAAAAGGACAGCCAGTATACTACTCAAAGATTGTGAACTAGGGAAGCAGCAGAAGAACAAAGACAAGCCTGATGACAATAAAGTTCAAGAAAAAGAACAAAGACAAGCCTGTACGTCTGTTGGAAGGTCATTCAGTAAATTACTTCCGCTGGAAACAATGACATGTTTCAAAGATTACAAAGATACAATAGAATCACCCATGATGAAAGTACTGCAGACATACTTTCAGCATGCCAACAACCTGTAAGTATATATAAACTACCTCTATGCTTGTTTAAATAATAAATGCATTACAAGTTATGCTTCAAAACAACCCATGCATAATAAAATAACCCATGCCACTAATTGTGTCTTCTACAGAAATACTGTTTGGAGTATCAGAGATGGAGAAGACCCGTACTTATGGGATATTCGGATTCATGGAGATGTAATAACGCAGCTAATGAACAATGAATACCTAGAAGAACAAGTTATACGCTATTACAGTTACATGTTGTTCAAGAAGCGGAAAAATGAATAGAATAATGTGAGTTTTCAACAGCAGTATGCGGAGTGTTCATTCATGAGGCCAGATGCTTGGGTAAGTCATCTCCCAACACTTTAACTTTTAAAACTATTTTGCTACATCTAAATTTGAACTGCATAACAAGTTATGCAGTTAAATTTGAACTGCATAACAAGTTATTCAGCATATTCTTACTTCTGCATAACAAGTTATGCAGCTAATTTTAACTGCATAACAAGTTATTCAGCTTTTTTTTACTTGCATAATATGTTATAACCTAAAGTTATCTGCATAAGTTATGCAGTTAAATTTGAACTGCATCACATGTTATTCAGCATATTCATACTTCTGCATAACTTGTTATGCAGATAAATTTAACTGCATAACTACTTATGCCGTATTGTTTCCTACACCTGTTGTGCACCCTTTTAATGACAACCTCTAACCTTTTTTTTTGCAGTACTTTGTTAAAACTAGGGTCAATGATGGGATTGCCAAATTTGTTGAAGAATTCATCTTGAATATCCCTATCTCAGTTGAGAAAATGTTCATTCCAATGAACTATATAACAAAGGAAAATCCTGCTGGTACACATTGGACATTGTTAGAGTATGACTTTTCAGAGGGTGAGTGGAACTTCTATAACAGTGTTTCAAGCTTTAAAGTTAAATGCAAGAATCAAGCTCTGATAGTGGCAAAGGCTTGTATGCCTTATTTGATCAAAAGACATGACCAAATGAAGATATCTCCAGAAATTGTGGATATAAAGAGGGAACCTCTTATATACAAGGATATTATTTGCAAGAATGTTCCTGAACAAGGTCATCACCCAGACTGCCTCATATTTGTATGCTACTATATGAAGATGAGTATGAAATGTCAAGTCAGAGAGAAATGGCTGAAGTTGAAAAAGAAAGATGCAATAAAAAAAACCAACAAGAAAAGAATAAGTCTGGTATTGAAAATGCTGATAGATCCAGTTAACAGTTGGAAGATAGATGCAAATGAAGACGTCTGAATGCAATTGCTCAGCAATATGATTAAGCTGTGTAATATTATGCATAATGTGTTGGTATGAAGCATGTCTAAACAATTTATATCTTGTTAACTTTCGATCTTTTTATATATTTATATATCAATGCTTTTTCCAGTGCTTCTTATATATATTTGCTACAATCTTATTTCACAAAAATTAGAAAAACTGTACTATCATAATGGATAATAAGTTATGCATCTTCATAAAATAATGCATAACAAGTTACGCATCTTCAAAAATAATGCATTTTCTATTATGCATTTAAGAATAAAAATGAATAACGTTATCTTATAAAAATGATGCATAACCCGTTATGTATCTTCATAAAAATAAATGCATAACTTATTATGCATATTCAAGAAATAATACATAATAAGTTATGCATTAGATGCATCTTCAAAAATAAATGCATAACTTACTATGCATCTTCAAGAAATAATACATAATAAGTTATGCATTAGATGCATCTTCAAAAAATAATGCATAACTTACTATGCAATAACATTATCTGATATAAGCAGAAAAGAACAGTAAAAAAAGAATTATTTTTTTTTCATAAAAACCAATACAAAATGAAAAAGTACTTGTTCATAAAATCCCATACAGAAATTAAAATAAATAAAAATGAATTAGGTTCAAACGTAAAACTAAGCTTGAAGAAACCAACAAGTTAAATTCTCTTCCTTAACTTCCCTTAGGCTGCTTCAGCGGCTTCTTGTAGCAGGTAGGCTTTCTGCAAGTTTGCTTGTTGTGATGACCAATCTCAAAACAATTACCAAATTGAATAGATCTCCTTGGCGGCTTCTCGTAACTTCTCAAATGTCTATTAGATGGTGGTCTCCCAGGCGGCCTCCTAACATCAGGCACATCGATAATCTGATTACCTTCATAAACTTCGAGCCTGTTGTAGTTTGGAATAGGATGAATGGCATGGTTGTAGGTATTATTGAAGTATGAAGTAGTGAAATAAGGTTCAACAAAATCATATGGATTAGAACCAGACATTGTTATCGAAGCAAAAGCATGCACACATGGAAACCCATAGACGCGCCACCTCTGACAGGTACATGTCTTTAGCTCAAGGTTAACACAATGAGAACTCTCCCCGCCCTCCACTTCATAAACATGAGTATCGGACTGTATAACCATCCAAGTTAAACTCTCATCAATAAGAGCCTTCATCTTTACTTCATTCTTCGGTGTGAGAACTGTTATGAAACTTTTACCGGTATTTCTCCTTTCTGACATAATCCTCATCACATCCTTCCTTATCTGATCCAGAAGAGCATTAGAAGGGAGCTTCTTATGTACCTTCATCCAACTATTGAAGGATTCAGCAAGAGTAGAAGATGTCCTTCCATACCTACAACCCTGAAAAAAGGCATTTGACCATCTTTCGGGAGGTATATCTTCAATATAGTTTGCAACCCAACCACAACCAAGACCCCTAATCGTAGCAATGAAATTTTGGAAGCCTTCAGGACTAAGAGAATATACAGCAGCATGAAATGCATCAATAACGGCACCATACCTTTCGTCAGAAGCATTAATAGGTAAGTTCATCTTAAGATGATAATAGCAGAAACTATGGAAGGATCCAGGGAAAATAACTGGAATCGATCTCTTTAATCCTTCTGCACGATCGGATAAAAATGTGATTGGCCTTTGATCATGATCAACAACATTACTCAAATTCCTCATGAACCATTCCCAGTTATCATTATCTTCAGCAGGTACTAGGGCCATGGCTAGTGGAAAGAACCCTGTACAGCAAGAAAACATGGTTCAGGACTTAAAAAATAATAAAATCAAGCCAACGTATACATAAAGTATGTGCATCTAAATAAATGATGCATAATGTCTTATGCATCTAAATAAGATGATGCATAATGTCTTATGCATCTAAAAAAAATGATGCATAATGTCTTATGCATTATGCACGTGCATAAATTCCATAACAGAAAAGTGGAAATAGTAATGCATAAGGCATTATGCAGCTATAAAAAAATGCATAATGTCTTATGTATCTAAACAAAACTGATGCATAACCAGAAAAGTGAAAAGAGTAATGCGTAAGATATTATGCATAAAACACTATGAAGCCAAAATAAATAATGCATGAAACATTATGCACATATATAAAAAGGATACATTATCAGAAAACTAACCATTTTCAGCATTGATACCGGTTGCAGCCATGAGGCATCCTCTACATCTCCCTGTAAGAAAGGTAGCATCGACATAAATCATGGGAAGAAGGTAACGGTAACCACTGATGCATGCCTCAAAAGCAATAAAAAGACGCACAAACTTATTTGAAGGTGCTTCAACTTCTAAATCAGTTAAACTATCCTTGTTCGATTCAGTTTCATCCCTTTGAACTTGAAAATCAATACAACTCCCAGGATTTGTGCTGCGAATGGCATCTACATACCATACCAGATGCGAATACGAAATGGCATCATCACCAAATATATCATCATACACTTTCTCTCTTCCATTGTAAGCTTGGTAGTATTTCATATTGATACCGTAGCTATGTTTAAAAAACTTTTTCAAATCAGAAGCTTTGATACTCGGATCACTTCTGATTTCTTCCTTGATAAGACTAGAAACAAATTTACTGCTGAGCCTATGGAAAAGACTTTTACATCCCACACCACAGTGATGACTGCTATAATATTTCTTAACCTTAAGCATCCTGTTTTTAACATCAACAGCACAAACCTTATATTTTGCATAGTACCTGCTAGGTTCATTCTTAGTATATACAAGAACATACCCAGACTTTAGCTCGTATTTCTTCACTGCAATACGTACCTCTGCTACACCTCCAAAAAAAACTTTACTAACTTCACCAAGTAATTTATCCCAACCCTTCAACAGGGACAGAACCATCTTCAAGGAAATTCACCATAGCTTGTTCTGGTTCAGGTTCTATTAAATGCATACTTGATGAAGCTCTACTACGACTGCTGGAACAATTGAAAGAATTGGAGACAACTTCAACAAGTAAATCAAAGCTCTTCTGACCTTTATAGTGGCAACGAGATACAAAACACTGAAGCAGAAAATCAGAATCAACTCGCAAAAACTTGCTTCCATCATTAAAAGAAAAACTGACATGATGAGGTAGTAAACGAGTCCACTTCAGGCAAACGACTATCTTCAAATTCTCCAGAGTTGAATTGACATCAACATGATGTGCTAAGAATTCACTGAAGTAGTGAATCACATCTAGTGCACTAATAACAGGCATTTCACCCTGCAAAACACAAAAAGAGAAAAAATCAAACATATTTATCCTGCATGTTGCTTCAGAAAAAAAATTCTTACTCAAAATTAAAATATCAAATCAACAACAGCAAAGATAAAATTTAAAAAATCAAATCATATCTATCCTGCATAACATCTTAGGCAGATCGAAAATTAACTGCATGATTTGTTATGCATTGTTTAGAGTATCTGCATAACTTGTTATGCATAACTGGTTATGCAGTAAAAATAGCTATGCATAACGTTATGCATAACTGCTTATGCAGTAAGAGCAGCTATGCATAACTGCATAACTTGTTATGCATAACTGGTTATGCAGTAAAAGCAACTATGCATAACTGCGTAGCTTATTATGCATAACTGCTTATGCAGTAAAAGCAACTATGCTGAACTGCGTAGCTTATTATGCATAACTGGTTATGCAGTAAAAGCAAACATGGTGAACTTCATAACTTATGATGCATAACTGCTTATGCAGTTAAAATACAAACATTGTTTAACTGCATAACATCTTATGCAGATCCAAAAATAACTGCATGACCTTTTATGCATTATTTAGAGTATATGCATAACTTGTTATGCATATAAAAAGCCTTATTATATTGGTTAATCATACCCTGCATCACACATTGTTTAACTGCATAACATCTTATGCAGATCCAACATTGACTGCATGACAAGTTATGCATTGTTTAGAGTATCTGCATAACCTGTTATGCATATAAAGTTATGCCTTCCCTGATGAGTGTTATTAAATCATGTTGCAGTTTTAGGATAACTTTAGAGATGAGTACAATGCAATGGAGTTGGAACTCTGTGAAATCGAAACTAAAAGATTGAATCGAAAAGATCTGCATTGATCGTAAATTCAAAAACAAGCTTAAAATATCTAAAAATCCATTGGAAAACCTAAATTAAACTCTGTAACTTAAAATAATAGATCATAATCTTAAAGAAACTAAAACCTAGAATCGAATCAAGATTAAACAAGATCAGAATCAAAGTTAAACAAGATCAGAATCAAAGATAAAACGAATGAACCCGAGCTTGAATTTCAGATTATCTTTGCTGAGTAAATTGAATTTCTCAATTAGCTCCTTCGCAACTCTCGATAATTCAATACTTCAGCTCTCGCTCCGGCTCTATCTCAATCTCTCATAACAAAATCTCAAAACATAAAGTGAGGTTAAACTTGGAAATAAAATAAAAAGAAAACTGAATTTTGAAATTTTGGGTTTCGGCAGAATTTATACACCGATTTTGGGTACGCGTGTGAACTTTTACACGCGTGGGTTTGACAGTGGTGGAAGGTGAGAAAATGGGTGTGGATGTAGTTTTCACTTTACACTTTCTTCCAGCAAGTGTATGTGAAACATAAAGCCCATATTAAGCCCATGTTGTGGACAACGGACTCGGTACCTCAAACCCATTTAGTTCATTAGCAGTTGTGAAAATTATAAACTGATGAAATTTCTCTTTAGCTACAGACCGCCAACATCGTCTTTTGGTCTTTGAAGCTGACACGAGCTTCGAGCATTCGATATGCCCACGCGACTGCCCGAAGTGGTTTCCATGCGATGACAATTCTATATCTTTTGTGGACAATTGGACGATTTCTTGTTCTTTTCGGGAATAAGCTCCAAAATTCCCATAAAATATAAAAGAAAGCTAATAATACAATTTCACACGAAAACTAGCTAAGAAAGCATAATCAATCGATACTTAGAGAGGTGTTTTTAGATACCTATCAGGGTCACGTCTCTGAAGGAGTTTGATGCAGGGGCATAATGCGTCACGTTAGAGTTTTTCTATAAAGGGTGTTTTCTGTCCATTAGACTAGGGTATCTCTCTTTAGGTTATTTGCTAGCATAAATAGGTTATTAGCCGTCTCTAACAAGGGAAGGAGTCAAACATTATAAGTATTCTATGTTATGAGTATTTCGCAAATGAGAACTCTGGTGTCAAACAATATCATACTATAGGAGAACCCTGTGATAGGCATATTTTTGTGTCTTATATAATCTCAATTGTATATATTATTAGTGCTCGATTTTATATTTATTATGGCTTTTTATGTCCCTGTAGGTATTTTTGGAGAAATAAGCTTTTGCGGCGAAATTGGCTAAAAAAGTGGTTTTTGCGCTCGTGGGAGAAAATTACTATACGGACTCTCACTTTGGATAAGGGGTGACCTAATTACTAAGGGGCATCCATTTCCAGGCAGCTGCTAAAGGGAGACCAGCACAGGATAGGGGGAGGTCACTTTCTTCTCAAAATTCGAATATTTTTTTGGCGGGAAAAATAACCAGTGAGAAACCAAATTTTCGTTTGGATTTCGAAGATGTTTGAGTGAGATTCAATCGCTGAAATTTGCTGGGATAGACGTGATTCAACCAAACAAGTCTGGTATGTGCGCTGGAATCAATCGAATTGGGATGGATAATCCAAAATAAGGAAACAGAGTTTGAGTTTTGCACGGGTCTCTGTTTGGGTTGATTTTAGGTAATTCAGGGAGACTAAACGCGTGAAATTGTTTCCTAAGGTAGTATTCTATCTAAGGAAGAGTTTAAGACAATCCGGAAAGCTCAGAATTGGCTAGGGAAGTCGGCAGAAGAGATTATTGCCGTGACTTGCACGTAAAGAAAAAGCGAGAATTAATCGCTATTTTTAGGTTTCTGAGTAGTATAAAAGGTGTGTTTAAGTCCCAGGAAAGGTAACGAAGTTATTGGTGTAGTCGCAGAGGAGTTAGAAACTCTACAGAGCCATATTGATCAAGTTGCAGGAAACCGTATTCTGCTGCTGCTGCTGAAGAACATCCGCTGCAAATAAGAACAGCGTCTCAAATTTGTAACGTTGCAACAGTGACTTCTTTGTAACAGTCATTCCTTTGTTTTGCAACGCCAATACATCGTTGCAAACATCCAGTGTTATAGTTTTTCATCTTTAATCAACTTTTGAGCAACAAACATGTATTTTGAGCAAGTGATTAATATGAGGAGATAAACCCCATTACTGAGGCGATAAAGGAAGCTATTTTTCCAACAAGAAGTGGTATATTTTATTTTATTTATTTATTTGCAATTATTTTATGATTATTTGCCTTGGTTGAAAATTGTTTGAATGATCCTTGTTAAGCAATTGTGATTTCTTTTGATAGAACATACTTGGGCCTAGGTTTTTGATGTTCTATGCTTTGGATTTACACTTGTTATTTTGAGAATCTACTAGTTGCAATAAGTTAGAATCAACTTGAACGAGAAAATTGCATAAATATAAATATTGGGATTAAATCACTTTGAACTTGGAAAATAGTGGAATCTTAGCCTCAGTGTTCTTTTAATATTGATATCATCTTTGATTGAGTTTGTGACAATTTTTAGCTTGTTTTCTATTTTAGTTTTAGAATTTAAGTCTATATTTTATCCTTCGCAAGTCTGAGAATCGAACCACTTTTACCACTATCTACAAATCACATCACCCTGTTACTGATTAATGATTTTTCGTGGGTTGTAGTAATGAGGTTCAAACTCTCGGACTTGTGAAGATTAAATTTAAAGATTTAATAAAATTATATACAAAATTATTAACAATGGGTGCGAGAGGTAACCAAGGCACTAGATTCCACTATTATGCAAAATTGAATGATAAATATTTCAAAACTCTATTCAATTCTTAAGTACTCTTTTATCTTTAATTCACTATCAATCATACAGATTCTCAAACATTATTTGTAAACCTTAAGCATAGATTATCAAGAGATTAAACCAAGCATAACCTATCAAACTGAATAACAAATAATTAAGACAATCATTCAAACAATTTAAAACTCTGCAAAAGCAGCGATTAGGTAAATTATATAATTAAATGAAATAGTTACCCTTTTATGTTGCGTGAATAGCTTCCTCCATTGCCTTGGTTACGAGGGAATTAACTCATCATAGTAAAAATGCTCTCAAAATAATTTATTATGGCTCAAAAATGGTTCACAATGATGAAACAGAGAGAAAATGGTGAAAATCAGGTGTTTGCAACGTTTATAATCGTTGCATAACCCGTTACAAAGAACGATATCTCTTAAGTGTTGTAGTCGTTGGAAAACTACGACCCACGTTCCGCTGTCGCTGTTATAGTTGAAGAACGACTGCTCTGGCAGGTCCGTTCTTCGTGTTCTTCATGTTCTTCATCATCATCAGCAACAGCAGCAGAGTTCTGAAAACTCTTGATTTCTGCTTCTCTAGCTCTCCCTAGATCCCAAAACTCTTGACCCCCTCTCTAGTAGACCCAAAGAGCCTATTTATACCCAACAACAGCTCCAAATCTCGCCAATAACTCCAATATAATTCTTCATTATGCGGGCAGTGAATAACAATATTTTCTGAATATTTTCTTACCAAACTTGGAATTTCTTGCGTAAACTTCCCCCCTCCACGCTCCAAATCGATTCTTCACGACCCAAAGTGATGCTCGAGCCATTCCACATCATCAGAACACGTCCATAACTCTCTATGATGCGTGATTATCATCCTCCAGTGCATGCTTGCCCTGTTTTGAACTCGAGAATCAAAACATGTATTCCAGCCAAATTTGATCGAAACCACCACCCAAACTTTCTTCCTTATGCCAAATCACATCTTTCTGCCAATTTTCAGCGATTGAATCGCACTCTAACCCATTCATTTTGACAATCAAAATTCTGCCAGTTGAAAACTTCATTTCCCGCCAAAAACACAAATTCAAATTGTTGAAGAAGGTGCCCTTATCCAGAGTGCTGGGGTGCGAATATCAATTGGGGTGGAAATAGTAATTTTTCTGGGTTCCTCCGGGACATTTCTGGGACGCTTCCGGTGCATTTTTGGGGTGCCTACGGTACATTTCTCCGGGGTGTAAAACACTGCCTTTTGAGCCCATTTCGCCGCAAGGGCTTATTTCTTTAAAATTTCCTACAAGAACACAAAATAACACAATAAGTACTTAATCGAGTCTAACAATACAGAACATTGAGAACAAAATAGACACATAAATGCGTCTATCAAATACCCCCAAACTTATTATTTGCTAGTCCTCGAGCAAATTTATTCTAGAAAGGAAAATCATTTGAACCCCTAGGTGGCCCTAGTGGCGGAGTGTTGTCTCTGGAGGGTTTACCAGAGGTGTATACACAAAACCTTTACTCCAGACCCTAGCTATCTACAACGAACCTTGGAAGGCAATAAAGAATCTCCTTGGTTGGATTACAATCACTGACTACAGGAGGAAGTACCCTGATGCGAAATTCCAATTGTTGTACATGAGTTTACACTCAAGCATACTAAAATTCATATAAAGTGACAGAGCTCTACTCAGATAGTTGCACTATGGACATCATACTCGGAGTCAAACTAGTCATATGGATAGAAAAAAAAAAGAGACGAAAATAGAAAAATGTAGATGGTTTTGATGTTAACCAAATGATCGATGTTTCACATATCTGTCTGAAGGACACTGCAAGAATGAACCTATCCTAATGAACTGCGATACCGGTTTGACTAATATCAACACAACTGGCATATACAAGGGAACCAGTGGTCGATAACTTAAATCTAGATCAACAAACTGGAAAATACAATGGAACCAGCAGTTGACTACACAGAAGAATAACCATT
Source organism: Papaver somniferum (assembly GCF_003573695.1). Taxonomy (NCBI): domain Eukaryota; kingdom Viridiplantae; phylum Streptophyta; class Magnoliopsida; order Ranunculales; family Papaveraceae; genus Papaver; species Papaver somniferum. The sequence goes on from NC_039362.1 coordinate 135,885,573, forward strand.
TTTTTAAAACTTAATGGCATGAATAGATCTTTTTGATCCAAGCGCATGCTTCTTGTCAGCAGATTACACGATAGTTCCCACGAGTCCTGCATTCCACGCTTGCTTAGGCGACGGAAACAGGGAGAACACACGCATATTGCTATCCAAGTGTTAATACTTATTCCGATTGGTCTAACTGGTCCGGTCTTTTTTTTTTTTTTAGTAACTCAGTCACTCTAATTCACCCTAGCAGTGGTAACAACTTGAATCGTGTGCCCCACCTAATCACTTAGAGAAACATGGTTTAAAATGAAAAAAAATAAAAAAGAAATGAAAAGGAATCAACGAGATATGGTGCAACTATCATGTTATTTCTAACACCTGAGCTCTGTGCTTTTACGAATAGACTCTTTCGATGTTTCCATCTAATCAGATTGGTTCCTCAACTCCTATAACCAAGATGTTCCCATACACTTAGATAGGTTAGTGCAAACCTTAATAGGCATAAATTTCTAGACTCTGTAGTTTACTAATTGCAACTAAAAAGTTTCTCCCATACCCCCAAACTTAAATCCAACATTGTCCTCAATGTTCTAAAGATGAAATTAAAAGCATGAACAAGGAGAAACGGTTACTATTTGAAGCAAAAGAATTAAGGAAGGATATTACCGTGTTGCATGAGATTGGGTTACCTCCCAAGAAGTGCTAAGTTTAAAGTCTTCAGCCAGACTTAGAAAAGGATTGGTCAACTCGAACCATAAAGTAACAGTCGAAATAACTGTGGGTCTTCAAAATCAAATAGAGCTGACCATAGGAAACTGCAGTGAACCAAGAAAATGGACAAGAAAAGCATGCCCTTACCTAGTTTCCTGAAAACTATCGCTAATTGCGGTTCAGGTTCAGGTTCAGGTTCTATGAAAGGGTCTAAATAGAATATTTTCATTGGCTGCGTTTCTTCATAGATGGGATCCGAATCACTAGGTCTTAGAGTCTGTAAAAACTCAAATACGAACTTAGAATCACGAAGTAATAACCTAAATAATTGCGGATCCTCTAAGTCAATCAGATATGACTTACATAGTTGACCACAATGAAAGAGGTGGTCTTCCTTAAGAAAATGTGTCGACCCTAATATCCTAAAGTGATTAGGTTTAGTCTCAAAACTTAATAACCGACACATCTTAAAATCAAAAGTTCCCACAATTGGTTGAAAAGTTTTTGGTGGGAAAACAAAGTCAATCTTGGTATCATAACCTGGGTTAACCACATCAACCAGAGGATGGGTTTCTAACAACTGAGCTTCTTTTTGGACATCATTAGGTTCGGGAAAACGTGTATGAAGATAATCTTGTAAGATGGTTGAGGCACAAATGTCAAGTCCTACAGGAGGGTACTTTCTAAGAGTTAAAGCACACGGAGAATGATAATCACCCCCAAACTTAGAGTTTTCTGTGTCTCTAGAAAGACTAGTCACCACTTCCCTAATTTCTAGGTCATCAGATTCCTGGAAATGGTCAATAGATTCTTCTAAGTTGGGTTCATCCTCACTCATTTCTACGAGTTTATCATCTTCTAAGACTAGTGTTTCTAAATCGCTAGATTCTAAAACAGTATTCTCAGGGTAAACTCTTTCCTCTAAACCATCATCACAATCATATAAAGGATTATCAGAGAAAGGCTCATAAACTAAGGTTTTAATCATAGTTACCTCCTCCGATTCACTGATAGGCACATCAAATAATGGATTATCCAACATACTGCAGGCTAAAGGATCATGAACTACATCGTCTAAAACGGTGGTATCTCTAGTCAAATCCACATCCTTTTGAATAGGTGAATAATTATTAAAATTATCTGGATTTGTATTAGAAACAACACTATCATTATAAAGCTCAATCGGAGTAACAAATTCCTGATCACTATGCCTACATATTTCATGTTCTTCATCAATACTATCCTCATCATAATCATCACTATAATAACATGAAAATGATCGAACGTTATCAAAACAAGTAGTGTTACCAATTCTAACCTCGTCCTCTAAATTAGGAAAATATTCACTATTGATATCAAGGGTAGAATTAGAAACCCTATTTTGGAAATTTAGATTATTTCGAGCAGCATTAGCCAACTGTTCATTCTCTGCCTCTAGACGTGCCTGAATTTCACTGAGCATAACACTTATACGTTCACCACTCTCGTTTATCATCTCAGAATATCGTGTACACTCTTCTTTTGAACTATTCATTGCAACTAAACATTTATACGTCCTTTCAATCCGTTGTTGGGTCTCTTCTAGATATGGAACAGGTTCAGAAATATCATAATCAGGACTAGTTTCCAAAAACAAGTAACCAGTACTACAATGTTCCTGATTTTCTTGCTCGTAAGACCAATTCGCGTGTGGATAGTAATTGGGCTCACCATGGTATGAACCATAACCTTGAAAAGGTTAGCGTTCCCAACTATTATTCCCAACATGGTCATAAAACTGATGATGTCCATATTCAAATTCAGGTCGATACTCATTGTATTGGCTTCTATCATACCAGTTCGACATTCTTAATTGCAAGGGAATTCTACACAACCACAAACAAGGCCGACTCGACTCTACCAAAACAAACCTAAAGATTTCTAGCAAACAAAAAGCATGATGGCTTCACTTAGATTGTTTTCTAGACCAGCTTCTATTCCTTCGAAAAGGAATTCGTTACAATTTGAGCACACCCCTCTGGAATCTATCCGAGCTAGTGTAAGTAGAATCGAGGCGAGGGAAGCTTAGTAGAGATTTGATACCCAAGGCCTCACCGCATTAGAAGGCGGCGCAGTCACGCATTCAACTTACAGAAACCATCATGAACTTTGAAGTGTGCTTAAAGAGCAACCAATATTTTTCGAACAAGTTTACCATTAAGCTCGTTACCCTATCGGTATCATTCTATTCCAAATTTTAAAGCTTAGGTTCGCGTTAGGTTTCGTTTTCCTAAGGCGGGCAAGAAGGGAGCGGTGATGAAATCCGAACCCTTATCTTGTATTGGCCAGGCCTTGCCCTTTACTAGGAATTTAAAAACAGTCCAAATTCGTCCTCAATCAATGAATCACCTTAAGGAATACAGTAAACCCGCTGACAGGAGATTCGCGAGTGTTTCGATGGACTTACCTCCCGTACCAGACGGGGGATGAACCGTTGAAGTCGACTCGGGCCACGACTCCTATGTCATGTACGAACCCGAGGGGCCGAGACGATATAGTAATCGTCGTCCTTCCCTGCACACAGTTTATATAATTTTTTTTTTAATAATACCCTTCCGTAGGGTTAAAAAAAAGAATAAAGTCCAATTGTCCAGAATAAAGTCCAAATAAAAAGTCCAAAAATTACAAAAATTATGAAAAATAAAGCCTATTTACAAATCCTAAAAAAAAAATATGTCTTTTTTTTTTCTTCTCTTTTAGCTTTTAGCTTTAAGCTTTTTGTTCCCAAGTCCTTAGTATTCCACTTCGAACCTGTAAATCAAAGACACAAAAAGAAACGTAAAAAGGAACAAATAATAGTAAAAAAAATAATAATAAAAACCTAAAAATTCTACCTAAGCACAAATCCGCGTCGGCGGCGCCAAAATGATTAATGATTTTTCGTGGGTTGTAGTAATGAGGTTCAGACTCTCGGACTTGTGAAGATTAAATTTAAAGATTAAATTTAAAGATTTAATAAAATTATATACAAAATTATTAACAATGGGTACGAGAGGTAACCAAGACACTAGATTCCACTATTATGTAAAATTGAATGATAAATATTTCAAAACTCTATTCAATTCTTAAGTCCTCTTTTATCTTTAATTCACTATCAATCATACAGATTCTCAAACATTATTTGTAAACCTTAAGCATAGATTATCAAGAGATTAAACCAAGCATAACCTACCAAACTGAATAACAAATAATTAAGACAATCACTCAAACAATTTAAAACTCTGCAAAAGCAGCGATTAGGTAAATTATATAATTAAATGAAATAGTTACCCTTTTATGTTGCGTGAATAGCTTCCTCCATTGCCTTGGTTACGAGGGAATTAACTCATCATAGTAAAACTGCTCTCAAAATAATTTATTATGGCTCAAAAATGGTTTACAATGATGAAACGGAGAGAAAATGGTGAAAATCTGGTGTTTGCAACGTTTATAATCGTTGCATAACCCGTTACAAAGAACGATATCGCTTAAGTGTTGTAGTCGTTGGAAAAATACGACCCACGTTCCGCTGTCGCTGTTATAGTTGAAGAACGACTGCTCTGGCAGGTCCGTTCTTCGTGTTCTTCATGTTCTTCATCAACAGCAGCAACAGCAGCAGAGTTCTGAAAACTCTTGATTTCTGCTTCTCTAGCTCTCCCTAGCTCCCAAAACTCTCGACCCCCTCTCTAGTAGACCCAAAGAGCCTATTTATACCCAACAACAACTCCAAATCTCGCCAATAACTCCAATATAATTCTTCATTATGCGGGCAGTGAATAACAATATTTTCTTACCAAACTTGGAATTTCTTGCGTAAACTTCCCCCCTCCACGCTCCAAATCGATTCTTCACGACCCAAAGTGATGCTCGAGCCATTCCACATCATCAGAACACGTCCATAACTCTCGATGACGCGTGATTATCATCCTCCAGTGCATGCTTGCCCTGTTTTGAACTCGAGAATCAAAACACGTATTCCAGCCAAATTTGATCGAAACCACCACCCAAACTTTGTTCCTTATGCCAAATCACATCTTTCTGCCAATTTTCAGCGATTGAATCGCACTCTAACCCATTCATTTTGACAATCAAAATTCTGCCAGTTGAAAACTTCATTTCCCGCCAAAAACACAAATTCAAATTGTTGAAGAAGGTGCCCCTTATCCAGAGTGCTGGGGTGCGAATATCAATTGAGGTGGAAATAGTAATTTATCTGGGTTCCTCCGGGACATTTCTGGGACTCTTCCGGTGCATTTCTGGGGTGCCTATGGTACATTTCTCCGGGGTGTAAAACACTGCCTTTTGAGCCCATTTCGCCGCAATGGCTTATTTCTCTAAAATTTCCTATAAGAACACAAAATAACACAATAAGTACTTAATCGAGTCTAACAATACAGAACATTGAGAACAAAATAGACACATAAATGCATCTATCAGTTACCATTATAAACATTATAAGTATTTCGCAAATGCAGTTGCTCATCTATATGAGAATCGACTCTATCCGCAACTAGTATCACACAGGAGGTATGGAAATTAGTTTTCCCAGTTTATAGAGTTCTCCTTTATATAGTCTTCAAATCAGAGTTTGCAATCAATACTACCTTGGTAACAAAGCATTCAATATTCATCGTTAGATGAAAATCTGATTAGATTCAAGCTAGTATCTTTCAACTGTTAGATTGAACTTAGCTTGTTACACACAAATTAAATGTGCCTTCATTTAGATATGGGTAACCGTACCTAAACGTGTACACTTGGTTAGCTCAAAAATAGTTAACCGAAGTTAGTCATATGAACACTTTCATATCAACCTTGTTCATCTTTATCACAACTAGTTCAAATGACTCAAATGAAACTAGTTATAGAGTTGTTAAATTGTTTATATTCCCATATAAGTATACAAGACACAATTGAATCAATTCATCAACATTATAGACAAAGTTTCCAAAAGATTACATTCCTTATTATATAAATGTATTTGTTCATGAACAAACTGATTTTAGAACTTAAGACACTCAAGTATGAAAACGGGTACACATACTTAGAGTTCCGGACTTGGTATGTCTGTCATTATGCAAATGGGTACGCATACTATCATTCACGACCAAACTCAGTTGAATTAGTATCCAAACGGGTATGCATACTAAATGTCCGGACCTGAACTGTTAAGCCAGTACGCATACGGGTATGCATACTAAGTTCCGGGACTTTAACTGTTATACCAGTACGTATACGGGTATGCGTACTATGGTTCCCGGACTTGGAGTAACTTGCAATAGTTATCATACAAGTATGCATATTATGATATATCCAATCAATGGTTAATCGTTCTAAACTCCATTTTAATCATTGAAACATTCTTGGAAGATGAGAATAGTTGTCTCACACAAACTATTAGCTTCAAAGAAATTTTAAGGTGATCAATAGATCAATACGAAACATTCTGAGTCTACATCAAATGACTGTCTCACACAAATCATGAAAGATGTTACCAAACGATTTTCACATGATCATCTTTTGACTTTCGTCAAGAATAAAAGATGAACTTGGTTAAAGAGAAATCTTACCAACACATATTTCGAGAAATATGTAAGCGAGTTAAACTCAGCTCGAAATATCAAATGTGTATAATGTAAAGTCTATATAGTTATACGACTTTTGTCTCAATAGGAGATATAATATAAATAGACTTCTGAATGATATATGAGTTCAAGTATCCACATACCTTTTGTTGATGAAGTTCCACAAGCTCCCCTTAGTAGTTCTTCGTCTTCAATCGATGAACGTCGTGAAGTCTAAAGCTCAAATACACCTTCTATCCTAATCCGAGACATAGCTATAAGTATACTACAAATCAAGACTTATAGTTTTGACAACTAAAATTGACAAACAAGCTTGAGATAGCAACGCTTGCAAGTTCGACCGAGCAGTGCTCTAACAGAAATATCATATGTTGTGCGTAGTTCAATCAATTGGTGAATCTAACCTTTGGTTGTTAATTGAAATTGATTGATGCTTGGATATCGGTATTTGGTACCATCCAAGTTATTTTTCATATTAATTCGACTTCAATCGGTAGAACGGAGTGATGTCCGATTCTTAACTACATCTTCTATCCTAATTCGAGACTTAACTAATTGTAGACTAAAATCAAGGTATAGTCTTGACAACTAAATTTGACAACAATCTTGAGATAACAATATTTGTGAGTTCGACCGAATAATGCTCTAACACGGACTATCTGCTGGATGATTACGAAGTCTATTAATTTTACAAACAAATCAACTGCTAATATAACTTAAATGAAATATAAAATCCTTAATAATAACTTGATTTTAAAATGGTAAGATAATATATGCACCATTAATAGGTTCTGCAACATTCTTAGAGTTAACCTCCATAATGATATATTGCAGTTGTCCTCTAACGCCATGATGCACTCCACTTCCTCTCCATTCAGACACCTGTTGTAGATACGCCTCAAATATTGATGCTTACCTGCAAATTTCTAAGGATTAGTGCACCTCCACCATGTTTAGTATATTATTTGGAAGATGCATTAACAAATATAAAAATAACAAGAGCAGGTGGTGGTTTCCAATGATGATTCTTGCTGAATTCCTATTAGTTTGTTTCTGACACTATGTTCTAACAGTATTATTAATTCCACTAATCTGATTATGGATACTTCTAATTGTAGTAAGGCTTTTTTCCTTGAAAAAAACATCAATATCTTTACTTTTAAACCTCCCGAACATCTATTTCCATATGGACTTTCCATTTTGCATCTCTTATAGAGTCACTAAGATTTTGGAAAAACCAACACGAAACCCAATGTTGAACACTATTTTGATTTATTAGGGATCTTCTGCAACCAGGAGTAGAAGTGTGAACACCTCTTGTGAAGTCTCAGTTCATTAGTATATGATATGTACTTTCAATATTCTTATTACGCGTAGAGAAGATACGAGAAACTCCACCTATATTCCTCATTCATTTTACTTAGAAATTACGTTGTCAAATAGACACTTCCAAGAAAAAAAATGTGATTTTTGATCGTTATAATTTTTGATACCACATCTGAAAAAGCGGGGTATAACAACCACACCCAATAATTCGTTTGAAAATCTGTATGAACTAACTCCAATATAATTCCGAGAGCACCAACTTAAAAGCGAGCTCAATCAAGATATCAAAGAGCTTAATCTCAATTTCTCAATACAATCTGCAATCGAAAAGATAAAAGTCTCTGAGCTCGATTGATATGAGAAATAAATTGGATGATACCAAAGACCAATGCCCAAGTTCCAATGAATTCCTATCCAACAATCAAGGTCGGTTTTACCAATTGATTTTTCAATTATATAAACAAATATAATGCGGAAAAGAAGTAACACAGAAACCAAAATTTTTGTTAACGAGGAAACCGCAAATGAAGAAAATCCCCGACCTAGTCCAGAATTGAACACCACACTGTATTAAGTCGCTACAGACACTAGCCTACTACAATTTAATTTCAAACTTGAATGTAGTTGAGCACTAACCAAGTCTTACACCGATTAAGGTACAATCACGTTCCTTACGCCTCTAGAACCACGCCGGATTCTGCGCACTTGATTCCCTTAGCTGATCTCACCCACAACTAAGAGTTGCTACGACCCAAAGTCGAAGACTTATAAACAAATCTGTCTTCCACAGATAAGTTTATTATGATAGATAAATTTGTCTCCCACAGAAGTACCTATGAAGTTTTTGTTCCATCTTTTGATAAATCAAGGTGAACAAGAACCAATTTATAATCCCGTCTTATACTCCCGAAGAGCAGCCTAGAAATATCAATCACCTCAAAATAACTTAAATACATGGCAGTAGAAGAAGTTATTTCAGAATCACAAAGAATGAGACGAAGAGATTTGTGATTAATTTTTATATCTTACCTATCAGAGATAAATCTCGAGCAAATATTAGAGAAGATAGTACTCAATACGATAGAACAAGTAAGATTAGAATACACAACTACAGAGAAAATAGTTGGATCTGGCTTCACGAATCCCAAATGAAGTCTTCAAGTTGTTAACCTATAATGGTTTTGGAAAAACCTAGGTTGAAGGATAATCGAATTTAGTCGCAACTAGGACACAGGAAAGTGCCAAGATTATGTTTTCCAATTTCTAGAGTTCTCCCTTATATAGTCTTTCAAATCAGGGTTTGCTTTCAATCAAAGCTAAGATAGCTTAGTAACAAAGCATTTAATATTCACCGTTATATGAAAACCTGATTTAAGATTCAATCTAAGTCTGCTTAAAACCAAAGCAATATCTCTCCACCGTTAGATGGTCTTAGCTTGTTACACAAAAATGAAATATACCTTCATTTAGATATGTGTAACCGTACCTAATGTGTATATTGAGTTGGCTCAATAAAAGTTAACCGAATTTAGCTATATGAACACTTTTTTTTAACCATATTCATCTAACACATATAGATCAACTATGATGATCAATCAATCATGAAATATAATCAAATTAATCTAATTGCGTTTCATATAGAGTTGTTCAATTGTTCACTATCTCATAAAAATATATATGAACCAATTGAAACAAAATCGGATTTATTCGTAAGAATCAATTCATGAACATTAATCCACGAATTGCAAATATTGCATTACTTAATTCATAAATGTATTTGTTCATGAGTATGAAAAACATGCTTGACCGATTTTAGAACTTTAACCACTAAGTTTGCAAACAGGTACGCAAACTGTAGCTTCCGGATTTTGGTCTTGTCCAGCTGTTTGCAAACGGGTATGCAAACAGCCGTCTTGGACCTAACTCAGGTAGAACCGTTCACATACTAGTATGCAAACAAGGTTCCCAGACTTTACAGTTAAAACCATTCGCATACTAGGTATGCAAACAAGGTTCCAGACCTGAATTATTCCATAACGGTTTGCATACTAGGTATGCATACTATGTTGTATCCAGACAAAGGTTTTTGTTCTAATCTCCCATTTTGATCATTGAAACATCCATAGAAGACGACAATAGCTGTCTCACACTAACTATTAGCTTCAAGTAATTTTCAAGTGATCGAATGATCAATACGAAACATTCCAAGTCGACATCAAATGATTGTCTCACACAAATCACGTAAGATGTTTCAAGGCAATTTCCACATGATCATCTTTTGACTTATTATTTAGTTTCCAACAAATAAATTGTTTCCAACTAAACTCGTCAGGAATATGATGAACGTAGCTAAAGAAAAAATCTTCCAACACATATTTTGAGAAATAGATAATCGAGTTAAACTCAGCTCGAAATATCAAATGTGTATAATATAAAAGTCTATATAGATATACGACTTAGTCTCATTAGGAGATAGAATAGAATAGACTTCTGAGTGATATATAAGTTTTAGTCTCTACATACCTTTTGTTGATGAGTTCCTCTAATATCTCCTTAGTAGATATTCGTCTTCAATCGATGAACTCCGTGAAGTCTAAAGCACAACCACACATTCTATCCTAATCCGAGACATAGCTATAAGTAGACTAGAAATCAAGACTATAGTTTTGATCAACTAAACCTGTCAAACAATCTTGAGATAGCAACGCTTGCGAGTTCGACCGAGCAATGCTCTAACAACATCATTCTCAAACAAAATATTAATGACTACAGTTTTCTAAATCTTTTGTTTATCATCAATTAAAAGAGAAGCAAGATAAAAGTTCTTTCTTGACACTATTATCATTAAAGTTCTAGGTATTGGTGAACTATCCATACCCACTATCCAGAGGCTATATTGTTCGATGAAATCCACGATATTGTGTAAAAATTTTCATGCCTAAATAACATTCATTTGTTGTTTAGCTCGTAAGTGTCAGAAAAATATCCTACTTTTAGAGCAGAAGCACACAATTGATCAGTTTGGGTATATAATCTCCAAGCTCCTTTTACATAGTAATGTATAATTAAATCATTTCAAATTCCTAAATCCTAAACCTCCTAAATGTTTTCTTCTGCACAACTTATACCAGGAAGTAATTTTTATTCATGTTTTTGTCCCACCAAAAATTCCTTTACTTTTTGTCCAATTTTAATAATAATAGCATTAATGTGCTTAAAAGTACTCATTTGGTGCAATGGCATGACATTGAGTACAATTTTCACCATAGTTTTCATGTCAGCATGAGCCATGAATTTTCTTCTCCACCTAGCAAGTCTTATTTTCATACTTACAACAATACCAGAAAAAGAAGTAGTTTTCCTCCCATTAATAAAAAATAGTAAACCCAAATATCTTTCTTCAAGATCCATTTTGACTTTTAATCTTCCTGTAAGAATCCTGCAATGCCTTTCATGAATATGCTTAGAGAAATAAATAAAATATTTTCAGAAATTTATTTGTTGTCCTGAACTCTTACTAAAGACTCGAAAACTTCTACTAAATTATTCATATTATAAAGAGCAAACAATCATCAACAAACAATGGATGAGAAATTTGAGGAGCATTTCTGGTATTTTTTATCTCTTGAATTTTTATTTTGTACTCAGCATGGTAAAGTGCCTTTGTGAAAACCTCCATAGTTATGAGAAACAAATAAGGTGAAAGAGGATCACCTTGCCTAAGTCTTCTTGATGGAATGAAAAGTGCACATAAAGAACCTTTCAATTGAAACTGAATTTATGTAGAACTCACATATTCATGTACTAAAGTACACCATCCATCATTAAAGCCCATCTTCTTCATAACTTTCTCAAGAAAATCCATTATACCCTGTCAAAAACTTTTGACATATCCAGTTTTAGAACCATGAAACTCATACCGGAACCAGAAATTACCAATGAGTTTTTTTCTTTTCTTTTTTTTACATAAACATATGGATTTTAGTAGAATATAAAATATTAGATGGGGACTATATACAAGATAATATTTTTAATGGTTTTGATGATTTTGTGGGGGCTAGAGTCAGGGTTAGTTGACCCTTGACTCCACCCCTGCATGAATCCTTTTCTTTCTTTTCATGCCATGAATGATTTCATGTGACAAAATGACATTATTATAAATTTGTCTTCTAATCACATAAGCTGCTTGCATAGGTGATATGATTGAGAAATGATTTCAATTTGTATGCAAGAATTTAAGAAATGACCATAGGTTAATAAGCGTATGGTTAGCTGGTTGATTACTTTTTTTCAAGCAAGACTTATCTATCACACGACAATTTCATTATTAGAGCTCAAAAAGATTCAAATATCCTGTCACTAATCCCGAACTCCATATTTCATAGTTTGAATCCTTAGAAAACATTTTTTTCGCGCATTCTTTTGGATCACTTTTTATATAAATTTGATGGCATTCATTCCTCTAAGCGTTCACGATCATGAAGAGAAAAAACCAAATTGAAAACTATTTTTTTTTGTTTGCTTTGTGGTCAATCACAATGACAGAGAAGCAAAATTTGGTCAAGCGGAGGTTTATTCCACGCTTGATGTTGAGCGCATGTGTAATCCACCTCCCACACTTGGGCGGACGCATATTTAGTGCCTGATTTGAGCATACTTAATACCCACGCCCGGTGTGGGAGGTACTTTAAATGTACATTTGATATCAGGTGAAAATGTACTTTAAAGTTCGTCGGACCTGAAGAAACAGAGATACATTGATTTCGTAAAATGTTTTACTTTTAATACATGAATTTTTAGTTAATACAATTTGGGATGTGTGACACTATATACTCAAAACTAATAATACACAAATTAGGAGGCAATCGCATCACATATAGGTATTAAACATTATTTGGAAAAAAGGAAACAAATATCAATAAGGTTTTGGCAAAAGAAAAATGAAAATGATTTGGCTCACATGCAAACGTTATAAAGATGCATGACATCAGGTGGAGAAAATATTCACTTGTGGTGGGGCGGACGTTACATGTTCGCCCAACTTAGACAGTCTTTATAACTTCGCTCTACCATTACACGATTGCTTCCATTCGTGCCTGTTGCGAGACGCTAATTATACTATCACCAACTATCAGACGCAAACAATACCGATGTTCGAGCAAATATAGTTTTGATTTGGATTTCGCGCTAGATTTGGCCCCAAATCATAGAAAATCCGACCAAATTTAGTTATCCTCCAGAGCACTACCACTAATCTTTTTTGATAAAATTTGGTTATATTTCATATTTTGCTCCATAATTGTGGACGCTCTAAATAATCGATTAATACGCACACCAATTGAGGTTAAACAATTATGAATACTGGTATCATCACCCTGTAACTTTATCATTGTATTACAGTGATACCGGCAGGTTAAACAATTTTGACAAAAAAAAAAAAAAGAAAAAAAAGGTAAGGGGAACAAGTTTTTCGTGGGCACTGGCCGAATTCACAAAATAAATTACCCAACCGGCCAAGCCGCTACAAAATTAACCAGGAGGTAGTATTAAAAAATTTATTAAGTTACCAGGGTGCATCTCTAAATTAACCGAATCTACATATTGACTCCTCCCTCTTTTTCTCTAGTCTCATAGTATTTACACTTGACAACTCCAGATCTAGATCAAGGGAAATAACAGTAGCGAGAGAGAAGATGAAAATGGGAAAGATGAATCTCTTTTGTTTCTTTACATTAGCTCTTGTTCTGGTTTTATCTTCGTCAGGTATAAATCCACCTTCTCTTCGATTTTTCTCTTCTCAACCTAATATTTTTTGTATAGATTTTTGTGGTTGATTGATAGAAGGTTTAATTGTTTTTCTTTTACTCAGCTTTCGCTAAATCTAAGGATGTGACGGAGCTTCAGATTGGTGTTAAGGTATAAAATCTCTTCAAATTGATATCAATTGATCCGATTAAGGTGTTGGTTGTTAGATTTAGGTTTTTCAATATCGGTTTCAAAGATAGTCTTGATGAGGTGGTGGATGTTTTGCATCCGACAATGCCTTTTTGTTGTTGTATTATGATCTAAGGGAAGTGAGGTTACTGTTAATGAAGAATGATTTGCATTAGGAGGAAATGTGATTTACAATTGTTTGTTTTTTGACAATTTTTTTGTTGTTGTTACAGTTCAAGCCAAAGTCTTGTGACATTCAGGCACGTAAGGGTGATAGGATCAAAGTACACTATCGGGTGAGCAATGATTCAACTCTTGTTTATTCAATGATGTTGTAATAAGAAATACAGTTGGATATGGCATGTTAGATTTAGTTGTGTCGGTATCTTGTGTGCAAATTTGGTGCAATGATGAACTGAGGTTCTTATGTCTTCTACTTAGGAGATTGGTTAACCTGTTGCCTGTTGGGCTTATTTGAATTGCATCAATAATCCCAATTATGGGATTTTTGTTGTCAGTGGCATCCAACCAACAGGTTCACCCTTCCATCCGGATGGATGCGCTAGCAAACATCTAATATAAAGTGCATTGGGATTTACTATCTAAATCAATGGTTTTGAGGAATTTGACTTTTTGTATTTTGCCAAAAGTCTCATAGTTAAATCACTTAGTATCCTTGTGCCTGTGGCTCTTGTCATTGTCATAACTAATGGCGCTGAACATGGCAGGGATCACTTACTGATGGAACCGTTTTCGATTCAAGTTTCGAGAGGGGTGACCCTATCGAATTTGAGCTTGGTAGCGGTCAAGTTATTAAAGGTAAGCGACAAACAAGCCATATGGTGTTTCTTTTTCTTCAGTTTCTTAATATGCTTCAATTTCTTTATTACATAATTGAAAGGACTTTGTTTCTTTGTTCGCAGGATGGGACCAGGGTCTCCTGAGCATGTGTGTTGGTGAGAAGCGTAAGTTGAAGATACCTGCGAAACTAGGTTATGGTGCCCAGGGTTCCCCACCTACCATTCCAGGTAAAACTCTATTTGGTTCATAGTGATCAACTTTGAAAATTAGTGCTCTATCAGGTTTCTCATGGTGACCAATACTATGTCTCTTGATTTCGGTTCATTGCACCATAGTTTGCATCTATGTCCTTCGCCAAATGAGATTTTGTTAATTGTTACTCAAATTCTATCTTTCTAAAGTTTGCTTAAAAATAACAGGTGGAGCTACACTGATTTTTGAAACTGAGCTTGTTGCGGTGAATGGCAAACCATCAAATGCAGCAGCAGAAACCACAGATGATGACGATGTTGAAGAGAGTGACTTGTAGAGACATATTTGATGTTCTCTTTTTTTTCCCCTTTGTTTGCTGATGATTTTTCAGCTTCAAAGTTTTGTAGGTTGATCTTTTAAGCCGGAGTCTGTAGATTTAGATTTAGTTTATAAAGACACAGTTCCATCTGGCAAAGCTGAAACTGTTTTCGTTGCTTTTCGTAGGAAAAGAATGTTTATCATAAGAATAAATTTATCGGAAAGTATTTAGCCACCCTTTCATCTTGTTCTGCCGTTGGTGTTTCATCTTCTTTTCACTAGTACTCTGAACAGCCTTCCATTTTCACAGGTTTGATTGTTTGTTCACCAGCCTTGATTTTATATTTATGTAGAGATACTTTTTTAGAGTCGTCTAATAATATACAGTCATTAACCTTTTCAGTAATGCATGTCTAGTTCAGCCTAGGCACGTATATACATGAACAGCTGAACTAGCATCCGCATCCGCATCAGTGTTCATGGTTTCTTATCAATAGTGTATACATATGAAATGCCTCCGCGCAACTACCTGACATAAGTGGGCATGCGATCTCATTGGATTTGATTGTTAGGAGTTAGTTTCTTATTTGGATTCGTGTATAGACAAAGACACCTTTAGAAAAACGGCAAAGAAATGTATCTACCGAAACTAAACTGGGAGCTGTTGTGGCCGAGAATGCCAAAGCCAATCTCTCACCAGGATTGAAATGTATGACTGGATTTGCGCACGGTTGAAATTCGTGAGACAGTCTCTGATAATACATAAAATCTTACTTGAGTTGAGAGTACATAACCCAATTCATAAGATCTTTAAATGAAAAAGTAAATATTTATTGATAGATGATAACACTGGATTAACCCATCATCGTAGGAGACAGATATTAATTAGAACAGTCGCACCATTCCCAATCAAGATTCTCTTGGACATGCATAGACCAAAGAAAATCCTTCCTAGCTAACAGCAACAAGTACATAGCCTACTTCATTCATATTCTCACTCTAGCTCTTTCTTACAGCCCGTCGTCACTGGTGGTCCGCACAAGCACTTGTTATGGAGATAAACAGTGTTGTCAAATATCCCCATTTTCCCTCCATGTGGTATTTTTCCACACAGGCTATTGTAACTCACATTCAACCCATACAACAATTGCAAACCCTTAATTTCTTCAGGGATTGTACCAAAGATTTTGTTATGTGATAAATCCAACACCATTAAATTCTTTGGAAACTTGACGTTTGATAAATCAAACTCGAATTGGTTCCACGACAAATTCATATGGGTTACCACACTATGGCTTGCATTAAACAGTACAGATGCGTCCCCATCAAAGTTGTTCCACGAAAAGTCAATCTTCCAGTAATCCAGAGCACCTAAAGACTTTGGAATTGGACCCGAGAGCTGGTTGTGAGACAAGAACAACTGAGGTATAATAGGACCAGGAAATGTTCCAAAAGTTTCAGGAACTGAACCTGTGAGTCTGTTGTTGGACAAGTCAATGGTTTTAATATATTTTAGTTCCGAAAGATTTGGTGGAATGGAACCGGAGAATTGATTCGAAGAGAGGTAGAGAAAACTGAGGCTAGTAAGCTGATTAAAGAAGTTTGGAATCGGACCTGAGAGACTCAAATGGGAGAGATCTAGGAAATAGAGATGCTTTAACTTTGTGATAGATGGTGGGATCGAACCTTTGATCTTCTTAAATTCCCGGAAAGATAGATTTTCCAGATAAGGAAGATCCCCTAACGAGGATGGAATTTGGCCAGAGATATCACCTTCAAACAAGTTGAGCTCGTTGATACGGTTGGTCTCGGGATCACATGCGAGTCCGTGCCATTTGCAACAGTCTGTGTTTGGAACCCATGAAACAAGATGATAAGGGTTGTTTAGAGACTTCTTAATATTCATGAGAGCTTTGTAGTCACTAGGATTGCATTTACCTAAAGCTCCATGAGAAGGTGATATTAGGGTAATATTAGTAGCTAAGAAGAGAAGAAAGAGTGAGCAGTAAAGAGGAAATGAGTGCTGGATCTTCATGGTGTTTAGCTTTGCTTTGCTATCTTGTGAAGAGATGGGACTTATATTTATAGCACCATATATCCGGCTTGACACACATATAGGACCACACAGCTCCATACACATATGGATCTTCATGGTTCAGGTTCAAATGTCAAATTCCGTTTGCCATAATACGTACCAGGACCACCCCGTCAAGGTTCCAATCAAAAGTCTATCTTGTGTCTGCATAACTGCTCGTATTCACATGCATTAACTTACGAGGATCAAGAAAGTGATTTGTGGAGTATACTTTGTATTCCCGGTCTGACATGCTTTCGAACTTCATACCACACCCATGGGCATCCATGAGAAGTTACGTTAGAGTAGCAGTAGCTAAAAAGACAAGAAAAGAGCGAGCAATAGAGAGGGAAAAACTGCTGCTGGATCTTTATGGTCCGCGTTTTGGCTTTGTTTTGATATTATGTTGCGAAGAATTGAGCAGTAGGGAGTTATATTTATAGCACTATGCAGCTCGACACACAAGTACCCTGCACATTTACCAGCTCTATGCAAGCTTCCATTATTCTTGCAATTAAATCAGTTAAAGCCTAATTAATGGACGCAGAGAACACGCCCCCTGTTCTTCATGCCCATTTGGCTGTTGTGCTGTATGCGAACGAGCACCTATATCAAGTACCAACTTAAGGAGTCCCCATCTCTGAACTGAACCATCATCAGCTAGGCGATCATTTTATCACACTTGAGTCATCGACAGCATCTTCTACGGACTGAACATCAGCTGGGCCATCACTTTAGCATTACTGAAAATACGATGTCATCAAAAAAGAAGAAAAAAAGTCATTTTCGATTTTTTTAATAATTTTTTGGATTGATGTATACATTGTTATATTTATTGATTGTCGATCTATTTCTTGGGACCAGCAATTTTAAAGCAGTAGACATGTGAAACTTGCATGTCAACAACTTCCACCACCCCGTCTTCCAGTTTAGGGTAAAGAAATAGGTTCGCCACGTGTCCAATATAAAGAGAAGAAATAGGGATAGAAAATCTCACTAAAAGATTCAAGTCAGAAACTTGTCAATTTAAGTGTCAGAATTATCTCGTCGTCGATCGCCCTTGCGAAGTACAAAGAGAGTGCGTGCGGAAGCGAGGAGACTTGCGCCAAACTGAAGTATCCAACAAGATATGACGAAGTCGTAAGGGACGAAGTAAGATTACTTGGTTGAAAAGACAAGCCACGAGATAGATAAATTATGGAGCAAGAAAGAGACAGGTGTCCCGACAAGCCCATGTGAAGTTAGCGAAAGAAGGGGAAAAACTTTATGGAAAACGGTCTGGTTGAAGTACAAAGCACTACTGCGAGAATGTGACAAGATAAAATGAGATGTGTTCCATTAGGGTTAGATGGCCTATAAATAGAGATCCTTGGGAAATGTAGAGGGGATCGGATTTTGTGAGAGTGGGAGAGCTAAGCCTAGAGTGAGATTAGGGTTTCCTTGTGTTCAAGAACTTGTATCTTTTGTCACTTTGAATGATTCATCAATAAAGATTTCTGCGTTTATATTACTTAGTATGACTTAGATCTTAGTTACTATCATTTAGGTGTACTACCGGGTTTCCAGTAGTTACATTTTGGCGTCCAGAAACAGGGAACTTAGATTGGGGATTCATCCTCATCTAAGGAGTGGAGAGAAGCTGAGGTTGTAGGAGAGAGAGAATTTAGTGAGACGTCCCTTTTAAGACTAGGGTTTACAGGATAGCCGATATTGAAACTAGGATAAGTTGATGACTAGAACACCAGATCGAGCGGCACACATGATGGATAGACGATATTGAAACTAGGATAAGTTGGTGACTAGAACACCACATCGAGCGGCACACATGATAGCGACGAGGAGAAGCAAACGATTGGAGGCAAAAAGAGGAGGAAGAATGGAAAGAGGAGGAACATCAGCTGCAGGAGAGAGACAACAGGTGAACCAGCGGGAGACTGAGGATGCCAACGAAGATCATTTTCGAGAGACTTATGTAAACACTTCTGACACGGACACCATCGTAGAAGAAGAAACGACTCGTGAGGAATTGGAGGATAATATCGGTGAAGAAGAAATGACGTTGGATTAGCTGAGGGAAACACTGTGTCTTGAAAGGGAACGAGATAGGGATCTAGCGGAGCATCATGCCCGATTGACAAGGAAAAATTTCAGGTTAATGTTGCAAAATCGTCAACTAAACAAAGAAGCGGCAGCTGACGCCACGGATTCGGAGGTAAACATGATATCATCAGGAGAAGAAGAGTTACGACATAGGAGATACACCCACGAGGACGACGGAGGAGAGTGAAGAAGGAAGCGACGAAGAGAAAACACTGAAGAGAGAAGACTAAGAAGAGCATTGGAAATATCAAGTTGGGAAGATCAAAGGCGAAGATATGAAGAAGAACAGAAGCATGAGGAAAATGAGAGGAGGAGAGAAGATGAAAGACAACATGAATTCAACCGGAAGGATGAGGAAGAAATGATACGTGGTAAAGGAAGGCTCAGTGCGGTGAGAGGAGACCATTGGGAGAGAAACGGAGGGAATCTGAACCAGAAAGTCTTGGATGAGCTGCGAGATATGAGAACACTGATAAACAATTCACGAAGAGGCAACAGGGTGCAGATAGCAGAGGCAATAGAAGTGGCATATAAATATCCATTTACCTATGAGATAATGTACGAGGACATCCCAGAGAAATGCGTGCTACCAACGCTACCAAGCATATTCAGCGGATCTGAGAGTGCTGTGCAGCACTTGAAACAATACACCCTTTCGATGATGCAATGTGGACGAAATGATGCGGTACTTTGTCGATACTTCCCTGCGAGCTTGGCCGGGGAAGCATTGGCCTGGTTTGATGGACTACCAAAAAGATCGATTTCGTCGTTCAAAGACTTACAGAGGATATTCTTGAGCACTTATATAACTAACAACATGTTGAGGCCAGGAATCGAAACTCTATTCAATTTGAGAAGGAGACCCACAGAAAGCCTGCAAGGGTTGGTGATGAGGTGGAGAACGGTATGCAGCGAGCTTGCAGGAAGAGTTGATGAGAAAAATTTCATCTTAGCTTTCGTGAACGCTTTAATCCCAACTGACCTGCTGTACACCCAAATATTCATTATTCGAAACTCTTTGACGATGAATGGATTGAGAGAGTACCAAGAGGAGTACATAGCCTTGGAAGAAAAGCAGAGGCAAGTTAGCAAAGTGGCACGGATTCCAGCGAAAGAGGGAAATTCAAGGCTATTACTAAGGATAGTGCATGTCGTGGAGAATGATTCGAAACATGAGAAGGGAGAGCCTTCAAGAATCAACCGGAGATCAAGAATGGATCGATCAACAAAGGTATTAGGAGTCAAGACGAAGGAATTACGAGCCACGAAGTTACAATACAAGGTATCAACAAAGGAATAATCAAGGGACTAGATTTGGAGAGCGGAGACCCAATGCACCATATTTCTAGGATTTGAAGCTCCCTAGGCTTAACACGACTGTGGAAAAGGTGTGGGAGGCAATAGTGTTAACAGAGGAGATCCCACCACCACCCAATTTGGGAAGAGAGCCACCCCTAAGGACCAGGAGTCATGATTTATGCAAATATCATTGTTTTCATGGGAACCACACAAAGGACCGTCGAAACATTCGACGAATTATACTTCGTCTGATAGAGCAGGGAAAACTCGCACATTTTCTGGAAGGCTATGTGCCACCGCCACCACCACTTCGTGATAATGAGAAGATATACCGAATTGAAATAGATCGAGAGCACAAAAGATAAACTGTAATACGATAATACATGCAACGAAGAGCATCCAAAATTTCCATGACAACATACTTAAAAGGGTACATAAGAGGGACTTTGAAGGAAACGAAATATTCAGCGTTACATCAAGAGAACCATTAGAGGAATGGCAGAAAAGAGAAATAACGTTCTCAGCAAAGGATGCACCCGAAGGAGGAAATTCTCAGACAAACCCCTTGGTTGTAACCCTGATTTTTGGAAGTACTCAAAGTGGGAAGAAGATCAAGCCGAAAAGAAGAAAATCTGGGCGATTGACAGGATCTTGGTAGATACGGGGAACTCAGTCGATATACTCTTTTATCATACCTTTAGAACCATGGGGTACAAGGACTCGGATCTCGTGCCATCAACTTACAACATATATGGGTTTAATGGAGTTGCATCTAAGCCGAAAGCAGAACTAGTTGTAAACAATTTCACTGGCGAGCTGGAAACGAAAGTCACAGTCTGCGTGATATAAAAGGGAGACCATGGATACACATGATAAAAGGGATTACATATACATATCATCAGGCAATACGGTTTCCCATGCCAAGTGCGATTGGCGAGATACGAGGAGATCTCCTGGACGCGCAAGATTGCATCAAGAAGGATGTCCATAACTATGAGGATAAACAAAGAAAGAAAATCGAGCAAAGGAAGAAGGCGTGCGAAGAAAGAAGAGCGGAGAAACTGATGGTATTAACAATCGGGACATGTGAATAGTTGGACACAACACAGAGGGACTTAGACGAGGAGGAAAAAATGACGAATAATGGTGAGAAGGAACGCAAGATGACTCCAGAAAAGGGAGGTCAAGCTGATGTAAAGCAAAGTGGAAAGGCAAAGAAAGGAAAAACGGCTGAAGGAAGCGAGGCATCGAGAAGTGAGAAAGAAACCCCTATCATTAATGAAAAACGAGCCCCGCGAGGAGGAGCAAAGATAAACACTTCTAAGTGTAAAAAGGCGTTGAAACAAGAGGCTGATGAAAGCATTGAATTGCATGATCCTCTAGGTAAAGGGAAAAGGGCTTACGAGGAAGAAGAAACGGAGCGATTGAAGGAAGAATTATATCAAGAAAGACGAAAGAGAGAAGACTTAGTGAGGGAACACATAAGGTTGGAAAGACAAAATGAGAAGCTTATAATTAAGAAAAATCATTTAAAAAGGAAGCAAGAGGGGAGTAGTGCGCAAAGAGGAGAATATGCTCTGAAAAGTATAGCTGAAGGATGTCGCGACTATCGGCGAGATAACAAGGGGCAAAGGGAACAAAACGAACGAGAAGACTTAAAAAGATCCATAGAGAATAGCAGGAGGGAGTTCAGAGAAAAATAATATCTAATGCAGCAATCGATGGTGGCTGGAAGGAGAGGAAAAACAATAGAAAAGGCAACCGTCCTGCAACCCAAACTAATCAACAAATGCGCAAGAAGCGAACCATGCAAACCAGAAATATCAGCACTGTTTTCGTTAAGGCAAAGAGAAAATGAAAATCTGCGAAGTCTAGTGGCGACATGGGACGCGATTTGCAGAGAACTAAAAGGAAGGATTTCAGAGGAAGATTTAGTGCGCTTATTAATCTATGCCTTGTCAACTAGGCAGCCATTATTCACGACGTTATTTAAGATCAGAAATGAAGTAAAGATGAAGGAATTGAAAAGATATCAGTCTGAGCACATTCGCATGGAAGAAGAACACTGATAATCGAGGAAGAATGATAGAAACCAGATGAATGTACTTAATTCAATCTATCAATTGATAATCTATCAAATTTCAAAAGGATAGCAATGAAATTTTTATGAATTTTGATAAATCGTATCACGAATATGAATTTCACAAGAACAACGTAAGACCTCACATTAGGAGGCAAATAAGATTCATGAAATAAGAAGTTTTTAGGGAAACTTAAAACCTTCTACTAGGAAGGTTAAGAATCCACGTCATGCACCCTAGTTCGCATGAAAGTGCAAGAGGCAAGACCTAATGCATGTCGTGAATAACTCTCAGAGAGATAAGCTAGGGGCAATGATAAGACCTATCCGCTGAGGGTCCCTTTTTATGATGGCCTTCAGTAAGTGGTGCAGAAATATGACCAAGGCGCCGACGTATTCTGTTGAGCTGCGGGTGCCTGGAACGTCTGGAGCGTTACCGGCCATGTCCGCATGGCAAATCTTGGCTACGATAAAATCGATCCCATAGAAACCTCGCTTATGGTGTGGCTTCGTAACCCCAAGCCATATCGACGAAGGTGATAAGAAGTCACGAAAACAACTGACTATCATAATAACTGGATGGGAGGAGACCAACATGCATGTTAGGGTTATCCTCCTTGAAGGGGCAATCAGGGGGAATATAAAGGGATGACACCTTCCATATTAAGGAGCTGCGTGACCAAAAAAGACGGAAATGTCATGGGACTAACATTCATGGGAATGGCTAGGCCTGTCGTATTGTCGCGAGATGAGGACAAAAAAAATGTTAAGACGAGGTTGATGGATTATTATTTGAAGAGTAATAAGCGCCCGAGACTTCGTCGAATTAAAATCCTTCAAAAAGGATGAGGCAAAATAATACCTTAATTAGGAGGCGCGCTAAGACCTTGTATAAAGTAACATATAACAATCAGAAAGTGAATAAGAACTAAAGGCGGCGAGATAATTATTGGAAGATAAAGGAAAAAATGTAGCAAAGGTAAGGAAGTCAGAGGAAAATAATATTTTTTACATTTTATGTTCTTCTTTAACATTATCCACGCGAGACTTATCGTTTCGCCTTGACGAGAAAGGAAAGAGCAAATAACATAAGAAACCCAATGATGAAGACAACATGAGAAATGCAGACGAAATACAAGATAAGATGTGGCGAGTTCCTCGGATCTTCAATTCAATTTGAAACCCTAACCCTTCGATTATTCAATGAATTAACTTCATAACTTCAATTAAACGTCAACCCATTCAATCCTTTTCCATCAAGAACTCAATACACAAATCAATTCCATGAAACTCAATCAAACTTCATCTTTCAGAAACCCTAACTTCTAATTCACTTCCTCCTTCGAGTTTGAATCATCAGCAGACAACAACACCATCATTATCAATAAATCCATGATATTCTACACCTTCTACCGATCACGAATCTCCCGTATGATCTCTCAATCACCCGCAGAGAAGAAGACCAGAAGAAGGAAAAAGAAGAAAAAAAAAGAATAAAGAATAAGAGAACAGAATGAGCTTATCTGCTCGATGGATGAAGAGATAAGAACAAGATAAATACTATTGCACACACTCTCTTCGATAAGGAAAGTCTAGGTCGGCGTATCTGTGAAAAGACCATTTTTCCCTTCAAATCAATCTGATGATATCCTCTTCGTCCGATATCCGAATGACACGTTCAAGTAGTCCATTCCGCGTAAGTTTTCGAGATTTATCCAATAGTACTAGTTTTGTATCTAAATCGTTGTTAGATTAATTTCTATTAATTAGTGTTCATGTTAAACTAATCGAGCTATTAATGGCTTAATCGTCTCTTGACTGGTCTAATAGCGTTGACGAGCTTGGGGGCCTTTACAAGATGCCTCATTTTGCTATTTCAGATGTTTATTCAAATACATATCATGATATTATAATTCCATATGTTCCTTCTTAAGTAGCACCTCAAACAGCAGATATTACTTCTCACATTACTTCTACAGCAGCTTCTCCATCATCAGCATCAAGTCCTCATGTTACTGATACTTCATCTTTAGTTGTTCCTTCTACTGAAGCTATTACTTCAACTCATTCTAGGACTACCAGATCTCAGCATGGTACTTACAGGCCTAAAGTTTATCTTCCTACTAAACATCAACTTTCTGAAGGTCACTTGGATATTCTCAATACTTCTGTTCCTACTACTTTTGCTCAGGCTAACAAAAATCCAAAGTGGCAAGTAGCACTAAAGAATGAACACAAGGCTTTACAAGATGCTGGCACTTATTTCTTGGTACCTCCTGATCCTTCTCAAAATATGGTTGGATGCAAATGGGTTTTTAAGGTCAAAGAAAATGTTGATGGCTCCATAGACAAGTTTAAAGCTAGACTAGTGGCAAAGGGGTTTAGTCAGTTGGAAGGTCTTGACTATCATGATACCTTTAGTCCTATAGTGAAGCCCACAACTATTAGACTTTTCCTTTCTCTTGTTGTTAATAATAACTGGTCTCTCAAGCAGCTTGATGTATCTAATGCTTTCCTCCATGGCTCTCTCAAAGAAGATGTTTCTATGCAACAACCTCCTGGCTTTGTGGATCCAGACCATCCTACTTATGTCTGAAAGTTGCATAAATCATTGTATGGCCTGAAGCAAGACCCTAGGGACCTGGTATGACAGGTTAGTTGATGTTCTTCTTGAACTGGGTTTTGTTCCTTCATTAGCCGATTCTTCACTTTTTATTCATTTAATTAATAATCAGCTTGTTATCATATTAGTCTATGTTTATGATATCATCATTACTGGTAGCTCTTCTTCCTTCTGTATAACATTATCTCTCAATTACAAGATATTTTTCCAGTTAAGGACTTGGGCTCTCTATATTACTTCCTTGGTCTTGAGGTGAAAATATTTGATAAAGGTTTATTTCTTTCTCAAACCAAATATGCTTTAGATTTACTTAAGAAGACTAATATGATAGGGGTCAAACCATGTTCTACACATTGTCCTGCATCTTTTAAACTCAGCAAAGATGATGACACTTTACTTCAAATCCAACTGAGTTCAGATCCATTGTTGGAGCTCTTCAATATATGACCTGGACTCATCCAGAAATATGCTTTGCAGTCAACCAAGTGTGTCAGTTTATGTATTCTCCCACTACTTCTCACTTATTAGCTGCCAATAGAATTTTATGCTACATCAAAGGAACTTTGGATCATGGCATATTCTTTGGCAAAAGCTTTGAATCGCTACAAGGATTTACTAATGCAGATTGGGCAAGTGATCAAGACATTAGACGCTTCACTAGTGGATATTGTGTCCTTTTTGGTGGGAATCCTATATCTTGGTATTATAAGAAACAAGCTACCATTGTTCGCTCTAGCACTGAGGCTGAATATCGTTCTCTGGCCTCTGCTGCAGCTGAAGTTTTCTGGTTATATCATCTTCTTAGGGATTTGCACATTTTTGTTTCTGATGCCCGTATTATTTTGTGTGACAACAAGACCTCTATTGCCTTAGCTTTTAATCATGTGTTCCATAGTCGTATGAAACACTTAGATCTTGATTTTCACTTTGTTTGTGAGCTGGTCCACAATGATACTCTGAAAGTGCAGTACATATCCACTGATGCTCAAATTACTAATATTCTTACTAAAGGATTAGCTGGTCCAAGATTTGAATTTTTTGAAGAACAAGCTTCAGGTGCTGAAACCACCTTTGCTTGAGGGAGGGTAATTGAGGAGATATTCTTATCTGTTTGTTTTTCAGCTTATCAGTCTGAGTCATTGTCTATTTCTGAGTCTGAGTCAGTGTATATTAACTAACAGAGATCCACGTGTGTACTCTTGAGTGGTCTCTTGTCTTTACCTTATGAGCTGTTGATAGCTGTTAATGGTTTCTTGAGTTACCGTTATGTCTATCCGTCCTATATAACAATGTACTCTCTCCTCTTTAATCTGTAATGAAAATATCTGTTCTTTCCTACAACTACGCATAACTACAATTTTGAACTCTCGACGTCTACGACAAAATCATCAAAATATATCATTGCCTGAGTTTTATTATATCAGATCGATTCCATAATGTTTCAAGTAATGGTTCTCGGTGGATGAAAATCATGGACATAATGGAAACTAAGGCGGTAGAGTCCAAGGGCACAAAGATAAAAACAAGTGGTGTAATTATAGGTGGAATTTTTTTTTTCATTGTCATGAAGCGGAAACGGGAACTGATGTTTATAAATAAATGTATTAAATTTCTTTAGTTGTTTGTAGTCAGGCAAAATAAGGTACAAAAGTCCGGAATTGTTAGCAATAAGATGTTTTGAGACTAACAACAAAATCCTTATTTGATGCGTAATCATTTCAGCGACAAATTGATTTTGCCAGTGTGACATATATTCAGGTACAAAAGTCCGGAATTGTTTGCAATAAGATGTTTTGAGACTATATTTTGCATTAGTCATTTGAAACCAATTCCGTGATCGAATTAATTCATCACATTGTTGTATCCATTAGAGTGTTTAATACGGGTGGTTGGGCAGCCCGCATGCGCCAGACAACTGTCTGCTTCCCCCATCACATCCTTGTCAGCGAGACTAATACTCACCGTTGATCTTGGATTCTCCTCGAGATGGAATAAAGAAGATCTCAGATCTCAGGGTGTTCTTCAGTGCTTCTCGACGGCTCTTTACTTCAGTGCTCTCGGGTTCTCAACCCTTGGATGATCTTGATGATGATCACACACAGATGATAGATGCCCCTTGGGTGTTGAGACGTGGCATCAGGCCTTGATGTCTCAGGATGTGTGTCTTCCACGTGTAATTCTCTTGACACGTGGTGACTGATGGATTATGTGTATACAATTTTCCCCTTTTCTTCTTAGTTTGGAGATAGTCAAAGTATGAAGAAAACTGTATTCACAGTCTCCTTAACTTATCACATTAACTCCTCTGATTTTTTGAGCACGTTTACAATTTCTAGTAATAACTTCTTCTTGAATCATGGGACAATTATGTTTCTTCTTGCTATAAATACGCCATGAGTAGTTGGAGAAATAACTTTTATTCCTTCTCCATGTCTTCTTCTTGCCATGTCTCTTTTGTTCTCATTCTTTGAGAAGTTTCTACGACCTAAAAATTTATTTCTTCACTTCTTAAATGTCGCTACTGTTCATCCTCTATCACGGGTTTTATTTAGGTTTTCTGTGGTGCTCTTGCTGCAGTTGCTTGTAGATCTGCAACCTTCTGCTACGTGAAGATTTTTCTTTCTGCCATTGATTATCAGTAAGTAGTTCTTTTTTAGACTATCCATTCTCCTTCCATTTCTTCTTGTTTGATGATTCTAGGGTTCGTGATAAATAATAATCCAAATGACAGTATATATACTTGCCCCTATTCTTTATCGCGAAATCTAGGGTTATTCGTTCTTCTGATCTGAAGATGTTCTTGGGCTATTCTTGTTCTGATAATGTTCTTATTGTATCAGTTAGTTTCTTTGATCTTTATTAAACCTATGTCTTGATCTTTGTTTTCTTCTTATGCCCCTTGTAGGTATGGCTGATCGTCATCGGGTTCCTTACCAAACTCCGCCATCGAGCCCCTATAGATCTCTTCCACCTAGAAGTCCTGATATATCGTCGCCGAAAGGTGGACCAACCAAGCCTTCCCCATCGGACCTTCGTTCTCGTAAGAATTCGTCATCGTTCGGTCCAAGAATCTTGATGGTGGTATTTGCGCAGCTTACTCTTGAAGAGAATATCATCGACATAGAATTGTAAAGTATTTCCTATCCATGGTTTGAAGATAGCATCGACCATCCTCTGGTATGTTGCCCCTGTGTTTCTCAACCCGAAGGGGATCCGTGTGTAACAATAAAGTCCATGCGGGGTGTAGAATGTTGTGTGTTGTTGATTTTCTTCTACTAGGGATACTTGGTTGTAACCAGAGTATCCGTCCATAAATGACAATTCATCGTATTGGCGCGCCGCTCCTATGCTTTGGGAGATCCTATCCTTGAGCTCCTGGTTTTCTCGAGCCAGTAATGCCACTGCATCTGCGTACACCTTATGATTCTTCTTTAACTCTTCGATATCTGCCATCAATTGGGGGGTATGGTTCGATCCTTTATTTGGGGTTCTGGTTCGCACCTGCCCTCCAATTTCCATTGTGTGACCTTTCTTCCACTGTATGGATTAAAGGGGGAGCGGATCGGTAGTAACTATTGTCATATCTACGCGCGGGGGCGCTGGCTGGTTTACTATCAACAAAGGTTGAGTAACTAGTAGAGTTTGGTTTTGGTCGTCCGTTGATGGCGTTCCGAAGGACGGTTGGTGCATCGTTGATTCTGCAAACCCTTCCCGTTGTTCATGAGTTCGGGTAGCTGTCATCGTCTTTGCTGCATCGGCTTTGACTGCTACATCGGCTTTGGATTTTGAAGCTTTGAGGGCCGTTGCTGCTACGGCGTTGGCATCTAATGGTGAGGTGATCTCCGTCGCATCTGGCTTCTGATTGGCTGCCTTCGATTTCTCACCTTTTTGCTTGCTGCAGGTCACAACTGGGGTAGTCCTTGGTGTTTATTTCGACGAGGCTTTGGTTTTGCCCACCTCCTTCGTTTTTTCCATCTTTAACTTTCTGCAAAAATAATAAGTAGTCGAAGAAACAAAATCCACGTTGATTTTGTTAACAAAGTGCGTTCAAAGAAAGTTTGTTAGTAAAGTCTGTTCAAAATAAGGGCGTAGACCACAGTGTGTATTTAAAGGTTTTCAACGTTTTCAGTGGGAAATAATGTAAATCCGACTATTGTAAACATAGATCTGCTGATAGGTTTAAAAATACTTTGCGAAAAATACCAAGTTCATGGGTTTTGTATATGAACGCCTAGTCTTAGCGTATGTTTTGTTAAAAAATACACGAGGACAATGAAGATTTTAAAATGAAAGGTTTTGTCACGGAAATCACAGATCTAAAAAGGTTTTCCCAAGGAAAACACAGATCTAAAACGCCTTTTGCAAGAGTATACGCTGATCTAAAGGAAAACTAGATCTAAACGAGGATGAGCTGTTTGAAATTTAAACGTAAGCTGCTCAAAACACTATTATAAGGGTAATAGCACTGAGATCCAAAAAGTAAGATCACAGGGAAAGATAAATCTTTTACCGGGACTGGAGCCCCTGTTTCTAGTGCCAGATTGTGAACACAGAAATAACAATGGCATCTAAGTATTCACAAACGATATTCGCATTAAATGTAAAACCATTAACAATAATAGAGCACGTGTAAAATGACATGGATCCGGATTTTAACAGACTCAGAACCATTGGGTTCGTCCTCGTCTTGTCAAAGTGGAGAAGTTAAAACCGATCTATACCCGATGCTCAATATAATGAAACATAATAAGTAAGACAGAAGATAACGTGTGGAATATAAATGAGACGATGATTTACGTGGTTTAACACTAAGGCCTACGTCCACGGGGGTAGTTGTTTCACTATGCATTAGGGGATTATAAAGATAGTCAAATGACTTTGGAGTGAATTACGAAGCTAGGAAGAAGATGAATCTACTACTTACTATTTCTATCTCTCCTCCTTTTATCTCTCTTACACTTATAATTGGTATGCCCCATTCTCTCTTAGTAGAGAGGGGTATTTATAAGGATAGAACATGGGGTCCACTACCTGAGACAGGTGTATCCTTATCTTCTTGGCTTTTATGCTGATCCCACTGGTATCTTCGTTCTTGAACGATGGCTCCAACGGTCTCATATGGTTGCGATGGGTTGCCTCTTTCTCCTCCACAGGTTGACTGGCACGTACCCTATGCTTAGAGTGTTTAATGGGGGTGGTTGGGCAGCCCGCATGCGCCAGACAGCTGTCTGCTGCCCCCATCACATCCTTGTCAGCGAGACTAATCCTCACCGTTGATCTTGGATTCTCCTCGAGATGGAATAAAGCATATCTCAGGGTGTTCTTCAGTGCTTCTCGGTGGATCGTTCCTTCAGTGCTCTCGGGTTCTCAGCCCTTGGATGATCTTGATGATGATCACACGCAGATGACATATGCCCCTTGGGTGTTGAGACGTGGCATCAGGTATTGATGTCTCAGGCTGCGTGTCTTCCACGTGTAATTCTCTCGACACGTGGTGACTGATGAATTATGTGTATACATCTAATACATTAACTGATTGTGTAATAGTAAATCACAATATGTCTGTAAACACCCCAAATCGGTGAAGGGTTACAAGGAGACTAATCCCAACAGTACTCTTCTCTGAAAAGCCCCATTTCTCTGGAGGATTGGCCTCCTTTTACAGGAAAAGCCTAACAGTAAGACGCTTTACACGTATGCCATAGTATCTTTTCTTACAAGACTCTCAGCATTAGTCGTACATGTGTACCTTACAATGAGGTTTATTTAGACAACCACTGATCATTCTTTACAGGGAAACCCATATTTTCCACGTCATCGTCAATGGTGGCTTGGATTTTATATTATTCGAAGCCCCATTCTTAGTCCTTCGGCTACGCCAAATTCGGGTGCTTACAATGTCATATCCAAATAAATATAAATTGATGAAAAAATTGCCAGTGAACGAGACAATATTCAAGATGAAGTGATTGCAAGATAAGTAAGTAGAAAGACACATAAGAATACAAGATATACGTGGTTCGCCATGATCACCTACGTCCACGGGGTGTAAGGATGAATTTTATTACTTCTCAAAGATTACAAAGATGATAGCTCTATATAATACTTAGTCTCTCTCCTTACTCACACTTACAACAACCTGCTTTTGTCTCAACACAAGGGTGTCTATTTATAGGCTGAGATGCACATACAACAAGGTTACAGTGTTGATTATATTCTAACAATTCTGATAATCCTATCGGGTGGTTGCTGATGTCTTCTCCCGATACTAGATATCTGATTCTTCATTCTCCAGAAGGGTGTACCTTCCGATCAATCATCGAATGATATAAATGTCTCATCCGAAGTGTATTCCTTACCCGATCCGATCCTGCCATCCTCCTGAATTCTGGCCCATCATGACTTGACTCTATTGCTCCCCACACGTGCTCTGTCAGTGGCATTTAATGCCCCATCTCCCGATATACACTACACCGTTAGATCCGGCTCATACTTCACACATATTCGCTTATCACGTGGGATGGTAGATTTGTTTTTTACTGTGGCAAGGCCGAGGGGTTGATTCCATGCATTTATCCGATCAATCTTTGGGTACATCGTCCTAGCTTGAGATGACACCACCTCCATCTGCCGATAATTAGCTATTACAGATGCAATCTGAATATTACAATTTTACATGGTATGTACATATTACTAGTGAAGCAAGTCCACCGGACGCGCAACACTTATATTTAGTCTAGCAGAACATATGTGATCATAACAAAATACCAGTAAGTCAAGTAACAACGCAAAGTTATTAATACTCCCCCACCTCATAAAAGGTAGGTCTTTTATTTTTTAAAGGCAACAAATATGGTAGGTTTCTCCCTAAGAGCATATCATATGGGTAGTCTCCAAATAGAGATTAACTCTTTCATATGAAAGACTACTCGGCCAGATGAACAAGTGAAGTTACTATGGGCAAATACATAAAAAAAGACATTACACGAGAGACAGTCTCCTCCCATTTAGTTAAAAAAAATTGGATTTTGGACCAGACGGGAAACTGTCCCCTGTCAAAAGAAAAAAGAAAAAAGCAAAATCTTCTTAGACAGGGGACAATCCCTCGTCAAAAAAGAAACCTAAAAAAATTCTACATAGACGGGGATAGTCCCCCGTCAAAAAAGAAAACGAAAAAAAAAAGGTTTTATCGGGGAATTGCCTGTTTTGCACTAAATTTTTTTTTTCTGACGGGAAATAGTCCCCGTCTAATATGAAACTTCCAAGTACTCGTTCGTCTGAACGAGTGTGTGGAAGGATTTAGGAGAAAAATGGGTTGAAATCTATCCATAAGAGAATCTAATTTGCTTAAATTGATAATGCACTTTTCATTTGAAAGGGTGACCCATAGCCCTTGCTCTAAGTTCCAAAAATAAAATCCCTCGTAACTTTCACCTACTCTCTAAGCATCATTTCCATGTATCACCACCGTATAAACTTGCCACAATTGAGATATGCCACCACACCATTCTCACGCCAGGCGTACAAGATCTATCACAATTAATATATGCTAACATCCAATGTATGCAAGATATATATTTCCTTGATTAGATGTGATTGAATGTAATTTATTAGGATTGATTTATAAGAAATATTATCTTTTAATTGTTTCTTATTAATTGCATCGTAAAATTATCTGGTAATCCATCTATAAATAGGGAATACGAAATCTTCATCTTCACTCATCGAGGAAGATACCCACACAGTAAGTCATTCCATCGATCCTTAGTTTTAAGTAAAGCAAACAATGGCAGCAAGGTCCCCCTTTCTCATATCTCTTGCACTAGTACTAGTTTTAATCAGCAATTGTTCTTTGATAACTGCATATAGTGGCACCGCAACCTTTTACAGTAGCTACGGTAGTAAGTAAACTTATCTCTCTATCTCCCACAAAGCACTCCGGTGTCGAGGGTCATTTTGGACCAGACAAATGCATTTGTGTCACACTAGAAAATATCACACTCGATGCTTACACAGTTACACTGACAATTTTAAACTGAATATGCAGATTCATATTGCTATGGGAACAAAAATCAGGGTGTGATGATTGCGGCAGCCAGTGATGCATTGGGGAACAAAGACGCTGCTTGTGGACATATCTACAATGTTACCTGTGTGGGTCCCACTAATGCGGTCCCACATCCTTGTACGAGTACACCCACAGTGACGGTGAAAATCGTCGACTATTGTCCTGGATGCGGAGGAACCATCGACTTATCTAAAGAAGCATTTGCCAAGATTGCTAATCCTGTAGCTGGTGTCATCAAGATCGAATACAATAGGTATACAAATTGTATGATTTTTAGATCTTGACCACAACCAAGCCAAACCAAAACTAAATTACAATATAAGCAACTTGAGTTCAGACACCTAAATGCCTTCCTTGCCTAAATTTGCTTATACTTTCGTTATTTGTTGTTGCAGGATAAAATAAACAAAGAAGACTGGGAAGTACGGGTTATGCACAGTGCTGGTGCTTTAGAGAATGTTTTACAGAGAAATAAATGGTCGAGTGGCCTGTAATAGGCATTTATGTCAGCCACGATTGGCAGTAATGTATACTACTTTCAATACGACACCATTGGCAATAATAAAATGAGCAAAAATATTTTCAGCTACTGCATCTTTTCATCTGAGAAAAATCGATAGAAACATGCATGGAAAGTCCCAAGAATGTGCATCTCATTGAGCTGAGACTTAAGATTAGGGTATTCTTAATGGATGAGAAGCACAAAAAAGAATACTTATATATTTATATATCAAAGATTACAATATACAAAATTTATAAAGTTTAATTACAAAATATTTCCTATAAATACAAGATATAACTTATTAGAAAAACAATATACATATACGAATTAATTAATCACGTCTGTTATATGTCTAACACTTTCCCTCGATCTAAGCGGGTTGTCTATGACATTGAGTTTAAAGAGTAGTCGACAAAAATGATCCTTTGGTGTAGACTTCATAAAGATATCAAAAACTTGATCTTTAGAAGAAACAAAACGAACAACAAGCTGGCCATTGTGAACTCTCTCACGAACAAAATGATAGTCAATTTCTATGTGTTCTGTGCGACCATGAAACATTGGGTTCATTGTGAGATAAGTATCTCCCAAGTTATCTCACCAAAGAGTGGGAGGAAATCGAATAGAATCCTTACGTTCCCGAAGAAGAGATTCGATCCACATTAATTCAGCAGTCGCAATAGCCAAACCACGATACTCGGATTCAGTACTTGACCTAGAGATTGTACGTTGCTTACGAGAACTCCAAGAAATAAGATTAGAACCAAGATAAACACAATATCCACTCGTAGAACGACGATCAAGATGGTCACCCACCCAATCAGTATCAGTATAACCCGAAAAATTAAGCTGCAAATTGTGTTCTGGATGAAGAAAAATGCCAAAGGTAGAAGTATGGTGCAAATAACGAAGTATACGCTTAACAGGAACCAAATGAGCTTCTGTAGGTTTATGCATAAATTGGCATACCTTATTAACAGCAAAGGAAATGTCCGGTCTTGTCATAGAGAGATAGTGAAGACCACCAACTAAACTCATGTACAAAGTGACATCCGAAAGTAAAGGACTATCAACCGGGTGGATATCAGTGGAGGTACTAAAAGGAGTGGTGACTGGTTTCGCTCCTTGCATGTGAGCACAAATAAGAAGGTCTTCAATATAACAACGTTGTGAGAGAAACAAACCACCAGAAGTTTGTGTGACCTCTATGCCAAGAAAATACGAAAGAGAGCCAAGATCCTTGAGAGCAAACTCATTTTGAAGTGTACTCATAAGGGATTGTGTACATGCCATAGAAGATCTCGTTAAAATTATATCATCCACATAAACCGAAAGAAAAGTAATACCCTAAGCTGATAGTCGAATGAATAAGGAAGTATCAGAAACAGAGATAACAAAGCCAAGTTTCTGAAAAAAAAAGCTGATACGAGTATACCAAGCACGAGAGCTTGTTTAGGACCATAAATAGACCGATGCAATTTACAAACATAGTCAGGAAACTGGGGATCGATATAACCAGGTGGTTGATTCATGTAAAATTTCTTAGTGAGAATGCCATTGAGGAAAGCATTTTGAACATCAAGTTGACGAATAGGCCATTGGTAGGAAAAGTATAGCGTCAATATAATACGAATAGTACATGGATTAATAATCGGACTAAATGTCTCACCATAATCAATACCTTCTTGTTGATTCAATCCCTTGGCAACTAGATGAGATTTCCGACGCTCAATGGTACCATCAGCTCGTATCTTAACACGATAAACCCATTTACAACCAATAATATTTTTGTTAGGAGGAGGTGGAACTTTACACCAAGTCCCATTTTTCAAAATGGCAGACGCCAGTTGGGATCATTCTTATCCTGGGAATAACACGAAGGATCAAACAAATCATCAGTGATTTTAGCATATTTCGAAGAGGCAAGAACTTTTGGTTTAAAAATACCATCCTTTCCCCGTGTTACCATTACTCAACAACTCACTGAAAACAACACCATATGTAGCAAGAATACTACACATAGTTCATACCAAAACACATTATTCTATAAGGAAATAGAAAGCAAGACACTTAAACTTTCATGACTTATTATCAAACTTATATTTCCTCACATTACTTTTTGATGGAATGAAAACAGATTTTCTTTTAAGGAAAACTTGTGAGGCTAGAAGAGAGTCCTAGTCATGCTTGCCACATGTCACTCCAACCTTTCCATCATGAGTTGGAGGACACCTCATGGCTACATTGGACAACTCATAGGACAAGAGCCATGTCATGCTAGTTTCAAGCTTATCTAGCATTAACCTTAAACAAGACTTAAGTGCATGATTAAACCATAAACATGCTTTAAACAAAACATAGATTAGCTTATTCTAAACATGCATTAGCTTAGTCTAAACATGATTTGTTGCGCAAACCATAAAAAGTCCAACATCTCCCACTTGGTTAAGCAATAAAACTTTTCAGCAACAAAACTTTTCAGCAAAATTTTATACTAGCCGCCCACTTAAGTTAAATATCACGCTAACCTTCGACTATAAAGACCTGCACGTCACATTTAAGATGTGTAAGCCATTTTTACAATCAGAAAACTAGACGGTCTACTATTCTCAAGTAAAGTATTTTATTGTTTTAAAACAGAAAATACTTTTTTGGCTTAGCTTGACGCCAAAACCAAACGTAACTTTAAATACTTTGTTTGGCTTAACCTTATGCCAAAAATGAATTGCATTTGTTACTTTATTGGCTTAAAGCCATACAAGCAGCATGGCAGGCCTCAAAAAGGGTCTAAAAATTATCCCCGGCCAAAAACTTGGTGGGCCCGGAGATATGTATAAAATTAAGCGCAATGAAACGCGGGCCTACAGTAATACCGCAAGTGCACGGTCGTCGGTTGTAGCTCGTGCAAGTACGGGTCGATCCACAGAGATCGGGAGTGTTTTGGAGTGTTCTAGCTAATTGGGTTCCTAAATTGCTATTGGGCTATGAAGCCTTTTGGCTTAAATTGGGCTTTGAGTACTAATGGGTTGGAATGCCCTTTGAATGAATTGGGCTCTGGCCTTACAGTGAACTGAACTTGGGCTTTGGTCTTAAACTTAGGCTTTTGATTAAGCCCACAGTTGATTGAATTGGGCTTTGAGCCTTAATGAACTGGGCTTCAACTTTTGGTTCAAACCTGGGCTTGGTAACTATGGACTGGGCCTTAGCTTTTTGGAATGAGCTGAGCTTTGGGCTCAGTTGGATTGGCCTTTGCTTGGCTGCAGGAAGCAGCAGCAACAACAGCTTGGGCAGCTGCAGTGTAGCAGAAAGGAAGGCAATGCAGCTGCACAAAGTAAAGAAAGCAGCAGCAGTGCAAGAGCTGCACAGCAAGGCCAAGAAAAAAAAGTAGTACTGCAGCAGCAGCACAAGTAGGGAAAAGGAAGGCAGCAGCACAAGTGCTGCACAGCAGGTAGTAGCAGCAGCAGGAGCAAGAGCTGCAAGGGAAGTGAAGGCAGCAGCACAAGTGCTGCACAGCAGGTAGTAGCAGCAGCAGGAGCAAGAGCTGCAAGGGAAGTGAAGGCAGCAGGAACTGCAGAAAGGCAGCAGCAGCAGCTGCAAGGGAAGGAAAGGCAATGCAGCACAAGTGCTGCACAGCAGCTGCAGGGCAGTGGAATAAGAGAAGCAAAGCAACAGAAGCAAAGGTGGCAGTGAAGCAAAGATAATGCAATAAATAAGATGGCTAACAAAATAAACAAAAGGAAACACAAACAGGGCAACACATGGCAAAAGCAAAGAACAAAACAAGATGAACCAAGGCCTAAGCCAAGGGCAGGGATGTGGAAAAACTAAAATGAAGCAATACTAAGGCAAGAATACAGGCATTCCTATAGAATGGGAAGAGAACTAGCTTGCTATGAGCACTAGTTTCTCCCAATGCTCAATCAACAGTGCAACCTAAGCATACAACAAGAATGGCAAGAAAATCAGCTTGCTATGAGCACTGATTTCTTCCATTGCACAATCACATCAAAGCTTCAAATGTATCTAGCCTAGCATTCCATCAAATGTGACAGCAAATTTAAACATAACAGGAACATTACATGGCAGTGAGCAACAACACATGTTAACAGGACAAATGTAACAGGAATGAATTGGAAATCAAAACATGAAATTAAACACGCACATTAACATGATACATTTAACAGGATATGAAAGTCTAACATGAACATGAAACTGAACTGAAGCAGGAAATTGAACAAACATCACAACTTTTAACAGAACATGAACTGAAAGAGTGAACTGAAATTAACAGAAACATCACACATTGAACTAGTCCAAGAACAAGAACAAGTGCAATTAAAATTAACAGTGCAATTAACAGGAACAATTAAAATTAACAGGAACATCACACATTAAAAATTAACAGTGCAATAAAAATTGGAATTAACCTAACCCAAATTGGGTGGAAACTTGGCTAGTCCAAGAACCATTTTAACATCCTACATCACTTCTATTTATAGCTTACATCAAATTCCTAATTTCTAAAAACCCTAATTTTGAAAACCCTAAATTGATTTGGGGAAAATCAAATTCTCTCACCCATGTGTGAATTCTGCTCGACCCATGCTCCTTGATGTCCCTCTGATGCTCTTCCTGCTCCAATTGATGTACTGCAACCCTAGCTCGAGTTGTTTCATCAACTCCACACCTAGGTCAGAGAGATGTGGGTTTGGGGAAACGACTAGGCTAGGGGGAAAGGACTGATGGGTATGGGTTTCTGTGGTGTTGGGAGGTGATGGGAAGGAGCTCGAGACGAACTGGGATGGTCGGGGAAGATGGTGGCAGGGTAGAGCAGGTGGTGGTGGTTCTGGAAATGGTCGGGTGGAGAAGATGAGATCGATGTTTTGGGAAGAAGGGAGTGTTTGGGTGGTAGTATAGGGTTTGGTGCTAGGGTGTGAAGCGGGAGCATCTGGTTCGATGTTTGGCGAGCTGATCCGTGGGATGTGACGATGGTAGGTGGATCCAACGATGAGATGGGAGGCTGTGGGTAGCGACCGTCGGATGGAGGAATGCAACGAAAAGGACGGCCCAAGATGGAGATGGGCGTTGCGATGTAAAGCGGGAGCTTCGGAGTTTGATGTGCGATGATGGAGCGACCGTAGGATGCTGAAATGCTTCGATCTGACGGCTGAAATCCGATACGGGCTTGGATAGTGGAAATGGGTTTGAGAAAGGGCTTTGAGTCTTGGGTATGCCAAGCCCATATCTTCTTTAAGGACAATTCTTCTTCTTCAAGCCCATTCCTAGCCTCTTGGTCTTATGCACAACGTTCTTCGCGGCTTCCTTGCGTAACTCCTCCCGGCTTTTCACTACTTTTCTGCTCTATTCCGCTCCGCAATTCATCCAGACTTTATTTATTACCTAAAAATATAAAATTAAGTAAGAAAAATATTTATTCTTGAAAACAATGAAAATACAGAATATGGGATAAAATGTAGAATTAATGCGCAAAAGATGAGTTAAATGCCAACAAAAAGGGATAAATATATACAATATTTGGCACTCATCAAATACCCCCAAACCTGAATTTTACTTGTCCTCAAGTAAAACAAAACTAAGGAAATCCTACCTATACCACTGTCGCTGGTCTCTCAAATGCATTTAGCATATGCACTAAGCCTTTTAAACCACTAAGTGTCCCTAGTGGACGAGTTGAAGTCTCGTGAAGGTTTACCAGAGGTGTGCCTACAAAACCTAAGGACAAAATATAAGCTCATATTCCATCAAATGTGACATGTGCAAAACAGTTAAACTCACAGCAAAATGGAGATGTCAATCTAGCTATCGAAGGCACAATCCTAGCACTGATAACAAAAAAAGACATGTGATAAGAGTGTAAAGTGTATCTACACATGTGTAAAGAAAGATCTGAAGTTATGACTACTAATCACCAAGAGATAGTTTCTCAGGCTAAGAACAAGGTTGAAATCTAGCTAGCTGTCCGGACTTTACGAGAATTGTGAATGAGTTGGAGGTATTTCACAATTGCTCGCGTTGTACATCAATGGCATACACCCTCCTTGCTTATTACAATGAAACAACAAAAGATGACTATTTACATGACTCTTATTTACATTGACTATTCTCTTTTATTTTTGGAACAAGAGATGATGGAATTGATAAATACTTGAAATTTTTTTTTTTTTTGTATTTTTCTGATATTTTTTTCTTTTCTTTTTTTTTTCTTTTTTTTTTTTTTTTTTTTTTTTTTTTTTTTTTTAGAACAAAGAAACACTTTTGATACATATACAAAAGGAAACAAAAATTACATGACACTTTGCAAGAGGTAGCCCTTTTTGATGCACCCAGTTAAATTCGATGGTTGTCTTTCTTAATGTAACCTCCACCTTCTATCCCAACCAACCAAAGAACAAGCTAGTCAAGTTTCGTTCAGTATTCTAAAGTGATTGGCAATCGTAACTTCCTATCAAACACCTTGAAGATCGAGGCCATACATGTATTGGTAGATCGTGCGCGTGCAAATTTCTTATCACTATGTGAATTGTGCTAGAATCAGGGTGCCTAAATATCTAGACTAAGACTCCTAATAAAAATACATATTTGCACAAGAGTCAACATTTCAAGGTAAATGAGCTCCATTTTTTTTTTTTTCTTTTTAATTTTTTTTTAATTTTGATTTTTCAATTTTTTTGGAATTTTCAATTTTTTGGAATTTTTCAATTTTTTCAAAAAGAAGGAGTTGTTTTCAATTATGGCAATTATCATGGTATCTACTCTACCCCCAAACCTAAACTAAACATTGTCCTCAATGTTTCAAAATATGGAAAGAATTAAAATGCAACATATGGAAAGGGACATGCTGAGTAGAGTAAAAGGAGAGAGAATACCCGATTTCGGCGAAAGCAGAATTAAAACTCCGTTATTCAAGGCAAAAATCCAACATATTTCAGCCGAGATCATATTGGATTAGCAAAATATATACAAAAGGAACAAAAGGGTTTTTAAGAAATTTTATCTACTGGATTATATACAAAAAATTCACCATACACAAAATCTAAAGAGTTGAGGATCAACCCAAAAGAAAAAGTGTAGAGACATAGAAAGTTTCAAAACACTAAAATTGGACTTAAATGGGAGTGAGAGTGAAAAACCGAATGAATACCCCTAAACCTAAATTTTCAACAGGTTTACTTTTAAGCACAAAATCTTTTAATTTTAGGGTTCAGGATTCAAAAGGTCTAACTCATAATGGACTGTTTTCGGGATGGGCAAACATGCAATTTCCAACTGTGGCTCTTTAAAAGTGTTATATTTTGAAGCAAAATAGTCCAAGAGGACTTGGGAAGCACACAGTTCCAATCCTAGATTAGGAATTTTCAGAAAAATGGTTTACAATATTGGTACAAACCAAATCTAGGTTGGGTGGAAGGCCATCAGATTGTGACTTAGGTAGAAGAATAGGCATATCATTATCAATCAAATCAAAATCTCCTAACTCATCTACACATGTCACATCATGCTCACAATCATCAATCAAATTGGCAAGATACAATCAGAATTATCAACATCATCAACAGATTATTTTCATGTATCGGCACATCAGGGGAAACATCACATGGAATACTAGAAGAAATATCATGCATTAAGGTCGGGGCAGAGAAGCCTAATGTATTTGAACCCAAAGGTTCCATAACATTTTCAGTATAGACATGTTCTTCTAACATAACATCATAATCATCATCATCATCATGATAGGAATTTTGCAATCTAGGATAATTTTCAATCCTAAGGTCGGAGCTATTACAAGAATAAAACTCTAATTCATGGGGTGACTCATATCATGTGGTGTTGTTCCTGTTTCCCTAACGGATTCCCATTGATGGGTTTTCTCTGCAATCTCGGCTAAAAAATTCCATGCATCATCCACAGATTTATCAATAAACTCACCATTACACATAGACTCAACCATGGTTCGAGATTTAAAGTCTAGTCCCTCATAGAGGATGACGACAAGTCTCCACTTCTCAATTCCATGGTGCGGACATTCACTCAACAAATCATTAAAACGTTCAAAATAGTGAAAAACAGTTTCCTCATCCAATTGGACAAAACAATTGATACTTTGACGAATAGCGATGGTCCTATGATGTGGAAAAATTTTTGGAAAAATTGATTAGTGAGTTGTTCCCAAGTGGTGATTGATTGTGGTCTCAAACCGTAAAACCATGTTTTGGCCCTTTCCTTTAAAGAAAATGTAAACAAACGCAATTTCAGAGAGTCTTCGGACATATGATCAGGTTGCATAGTCCGACAAATTTGTTCAAACTCTCTTACATGAGTATAGGGGTTCTCATAATCGAACCCTCGAAATATAGGAAGTATTTGTATCATGTTTGCATTTATTTTAAAAGGGTTATTGGTTTGAGGTAATACAATACATGATAATGGAATTTGTATTGATGGATACATGTATTCATGGAGAGCACGAGGTTGGTCCATTTTGAAATGACAAAAAGCCCACTATTTGGTTTTTTTAAAGGGTTTGGATTTTTGGGAAAAATTTGGTTTTGATGGGATATAAAAGAAAAATTTGGTTTAAAATGGGAGCAAGTAAAATTTGGTTTTTTTGAATGGGAAAAAGTAAATAATTTTTTTTTTTCTTTTTTTAAAGAAAATAAAATTAAGAAAATAAAATTTGGTTTTTTTTTGAAATGGGAGCAAGCCCACTGTTTGTCCTCTAATGGAATGGAAGGCGGCGGCCCACAATCGGTTACAAGCTCAGCTGGGTTTAAACCCAGACTACAAAATACAAGTCCAATGGAAGAATTTAAACAAGCCCACACAAAATAAATACAAGCCCACAAATTAAACAACAAGCCCAAAAATAAATTATTACAAACCCAACAGAAAATAAGAGAAGCCCAAAAATTGGCTTTAATATTACAAGCCCACAATTAAAGAAATTTGGAAGCCCACAGGTTGGGTTCTCTTAAATGGGTTACCTTTTAAGCACAGCCCAGCTGCTCTGATATTGTTGCAAAAACCCAGTTGGGTTTTGGTTCTTTTCCTTGGTGGCGTCCCAGCAGAGGAAAAACAGGTTCAGAACGGCAGGTCCAACAGCAAATGAAGTGAAGCAGATGCAAATGCAAATGCTATGCAGTGAAATGCAAAAATAGCTAATAAAACACACGAAAAACACAACACCAATCCCCGGCAGCGGCGCCAAAAACTTGGTATGCCCCGAAAAGGGTTTAGAATTCATCCCCGGTCAAAAACTTGGTGGTCCCGGAGATATGTATAAAATTAAGCGCAATGAAACGCGGGCCTACAGTAATACCGCAAGTGCACGGTCGTCGGTTGTAGCTCGTGCAAGTACGGGTCGATCCACAGAGATCGGGAGTGTTTTGGAGTGTTCTAGCTAATTGGGTTCCTAAATTGCTATTGGGCTATGAAGCCTTTTGGCTTAAATTGGGCTTTGAGTACTAATGGGTTGGAATGCCCTTTGAATGAATTGGGCTCTGGCCTTACAGTGAACTGAACTTGGGCTTTGGTCTTAAACTTAGGCTTTTGATTAAGCCCACAGTTGATTGAATTGGGCTTTGAGCCTTAATGAACTGGGCTTCAACTTTTGGTTCAAACCTGGGCTTGGTAACTATGGACTGGGCCTTAGCTTTTTGGAATGAGCTGAGCTTTGGGCTCAGTTGGATTGGCCTTTGCTTGGCTGCAGGAAGCAGCAGCAACAACAGCTTGGGCAGCTGCAGTGTAGCAGAAAGGAAGGCAATGCAGCTGCACAAAGTAAAGAAAGCAGCAGCAGTGCAAGAGCTGCATAGCAAGGCCAAGAAAAAGAAGTAGTACTGCAGCAGCAGCACAAGTAGGGAAAAGGAAGGCAGCAGCACAAGTGCTGCACAGCAGGTAGTAGCAGCAGCAGGAGCAAGAGCTGCAAGGGAAGTGAAGGCAGCAGCACAAGTGCTGCATAGCAGGTAGTAGCAGCAGCAGGAGCAAGAGCTGCAAGGGAAGTGAAGGCAGCAGGAACTGCAGAAAGGCAGCAGCAGCAGCTGCAAGGGAAGGAAAGGCAATGCAGCACAAGTGCTGCACAGCAGCTGCAGGGCAGTGGAATAAGAGAAGCAAAGCAACAGAAGCAAAGGTGGCAGTGAAGCAAAGATAATGCAATAAAGAAGATGGCTAACAAAATAAACAAAAGGAAACACAAACAGGGCAACACATGGCAAAAGCAAAGAACAAAACAAGATGAACCAAGGCCTAAGCCAAGGGCAGGGATGTGGAAAAACTAAAATGAAGCAATACTAAGGCAAGAATACAGGCATTCCTATAGAATGGGAAGAGAACTAGCTTGCTATGAGCACTAGTTTCTCCCAATGCTCAATCAACAGTGCAACCTAAGCATACAACAAGAATGGCAAGAAAATCAGCTTGCTATGAGCACTGATTTCTTCCATTGCACAATCACATCAAAGCTTCAAATGTATCTAGCCTAGCATTCCATCAAATGTGACAGCAAATTTAAACATAACAGGAACATTACATGGCAGTGAGCAACAACACATGTTAACAGGACAAATGTAACAGGAATGAATTGGAAATCAAAACATGAAATTAAACATGCACATT
Source organism: Papaver somniferum (assembly GCF_003573695.1). Taxonomy (NCBI): domain Eukaryota; kingdom Viridiplantae; phylum Streptophyta; class Magnoliopsida; order Ranunculales; family Papaveraceae; genus Papaver; species Papaver somniferum. The sequence goes on from NC_039362.1 coordinate 135,929,815, forward strand.
AACAGGATACATTTAACAGGATATGAAAGTCTAACATGAACATGAAACTGAACTGAAGCAGGAAATTGAACAAACATCACAACTTTTAACAGAACATGAACTGAAAGAGTGAACTGAAATTAACAGAAACATCACACATTGAACTAGTCCAAGAACAAGAACAAGTGCAATTAAAATTAACAGTGCAATTAACAGGAACAATTAAAATTAACAGGAACATCACACATTAAAAATTAACAGTGCAATAAAAATTGGAATTAACCTAACCCAAATTGGGTGGAAACTTGGCTAGTCCAAGAACCATTTTAACATCCTACATCACTTCTATTTATAGCTTACATCAAATTCCTAATTTCTAAAAACCCTAATTTTGAAAACCCTAAATTGATTTGGGGAAAATCAAATTCTCTCACCCATGTGTGAATTCTGCTCGACCCATGCTCCTTGATGTCCCTCTGATGCTCTTCCTGCTCCAATTGATGTACTGCAACCCTAGCTCGAGTTGTTTCATCAACTCCACACCTAGGTCAGAGAGATGTGGGTTTGGGGAAACGACTAGGCTAGGGGGAAAGGACTGATGGGTATGGGTTTCTGTGGTGTTGGGAGGTGATGGGAAGGAGCTCGAGACGAACTGGGATGGTCGGGGAAGATGGTGGCAGGGTAGAGCAGGTGGTGGTGGTTCTGGAAATGGTCGGGTGGAGAAGATGAGATCGATGTTTTGGGAAGAAGGGAGTGTTTGGGTGGTAGTATAGGGTTTGGTGCTAGGGTGTGAAGCGGGAGCATCTGGTTCGATGTTTGGCGAGCTGATCCGTGGGATGTGACGATGGTAGGTGGATCCAACGATGAGATGGGAGGCTGTGGGTAGCGACCGTCGGATGGAGGAATGCAACGAAAAGGACGGCCCAAGATGGAGATGGGCGTTGCGATGTAAAGCGGGAGCTTCGGAGTTTGATGTGCGATGATGGAGCGACCGTAGGATGCTGAAATGCTTCGATCTGACGGTTGAAATCCGATACGGGCTTGGATAGTGGAAATGGGTTTGAGAAAGGGCTTTGAGCCTTGGGTATGCCAATCCCATATCTTCTTTAAGGACAATTCTTCTTCTTCAAGCCCATTCCTAGCCTCTTGGTCTTATGCACAACGTTCTTCGCGGCTTCCTTGCGTAACTCCTCCGGGCTTTTCACTACTTTTCTGCTCTATTCCGCTCCGCAATTCATCCAGACTTTATTTATTACCTAAAAATATAAAATTAAGTAAGAAAAATATTTATTCTTGAAAACAATGAAAATACAGAATATGGGATAAAATGTAGAATTAATGCGCAAAAGATGAGTTAAATGCCAACAAAAAGGGATAAATATATACAATATTTGGCACTCATCACAGCACACTTATGCACTTACACCACCCGCTTTTTCTCCTTATTGATATCCCTATTGTCTTGCTCGAATTAAGCATTATGCTTGTATTCATAATGACACCAAGAACTTTAGGACATTGATGATATCGAATGAGAACCATGTCTCCTACCAGAGACTACTTTATGAGCATATACACCTTAAACAAATAAGGAAACAAACACAATGATAAAGCCATAAACATCACATTCACATTAAATTTCAGATGTCACTGCAACACACATAACAAATATGCTTCGTCTTAAACCAAAGATTACTTTATAAGCATATAAACCTTACAAGAATAAGAGAATGATGACAAACATGCTACAAACATCACTCCCACTGAATTTCAGATTCAAACCTATGGAATAAACTTGATGAAAATTATAATCACAATAACACTGAAATTCAGATTCACAATATATGGTAACAAACATGATGACAAAACCAAAAACATCACTTCCACTGAATTTCAGATTCAAACACAATACAAACATGCTTATTATCACTTTATATTTTTATACTAACAAACACATATATAGCAAATCAATAAGCAAGAACAATAACATCATAAACTCAAAACAAAACTCTATATCATTGCAAATCACCTTTTGGCAGAAAGTACGACATACAATGAGTCTTAATAAGTTTATGACAAATTCTCATATGAAAAGCTTTCACTCATATGAGACTTGATTCACATCAAATTTTATAAACACAAAACACCTTTTGGCAAGATTCATGTTTCAATTTTTGAATGAATCAAAACAAACCACCACAATCACATAATTCTCATTAAAACACTTCCACATACTCTTAAAGCATCACTTTGGCAACACTTAGTCGAGTAATGGAAGCTACAAACTATTACAAGTTACTATTTTTCTAAACTGCAAAATTCAGACTCAATACTTACAGCAAAACCATCATCTTGAGAAGTACAAAACTGCCACAAATGTCAATATACCTTTATTGTGATGCATAAACCTTCTACAACTGCTCCAATACTTGTTGTCCTGATTTTTCAGTCCCACACTAATTAATGATTTTTCGTGGGTTGTAGTAATGAGGTTCAAACTCTCGGGCTTGTGAAGGATAAATTTAAAGATTTAATAAAATTATATACAAAATTATTAACAATGGGTGTGAGAGGTAACCAAGACACTAGATTCCACTATTATGCAAAATTGAATGATAAATATTTCAAAACTCTATTCAATTCTTATGTCCTCTTTTATCTTTAATTCACTATCAATCATACAGATTCTCAAACATTATTTGTAAACCTTAAGCATAGATTATCAAGAGATTAAACCAAGCATAACCTATCAAACTGAATAACAAATAATTAAGACAATCATTCAAATAATTTAAAACTCTGCAAAACCAGCGATTAGGTGAATTATATGATTAAATGAAATAGTTACCCATTTATGTTGCGTGAATAGCTTCATCCATTGCCTTGGTTACGAGGGATTTAGCTCATCATAGTAAAAATGTTCTCAAAATAATTTATTATGGCTCAAAAATGGTTTACAAATGATGAGAATATGAGAAATACAATAAAACCAGAGAACTACGACCCTCAGTGACAAAATAAGACTGTTGCAGCTCTGTCGCAAACGCTGTGGAAAATAAGACTGCCTGATTACGACCCACAGCTGTGAGTCGTTATTACTATAAAAAAAAGACTGCTATTGCAGGTCCGTTCTTCGTGTTCTTCATGTTCAGCAGCAGAAACCGAGTTTGGGAAAACTTGAATTTCTTCTTCTCTGGCTCTCCTAAGCCCCCCAGACTCTCGACACCTTTCCCAAACTGTTTTGCCTTGTATTTATAGTGAATTGGATCCAAAAATCCGACCATTGATTGCATACATTCTCCATTTAATCCAAATATTCTCGTCTGCCAATAATAACAAAAATTTCCATTTTTAATCCCATGCACGCGTTAACTTTGATCCTGCACGCTCCCATTCTACTTATTCACGCCTCAAAACTCTTCCAACGCCAGCAGAACTCCCCCATGCACAAACGAACTTCAATTTTGCTCGTGTTACAGTACACGTGCTCTGTTTTGGGTGTGTGAATCATACCGAAAATTCCAGCCAAATTTGATCGATCATGTCACCCATACTATGTTCCTTAACCTATATCACATCTCTATACCAAATTTCAGCCATTGAATCGACCCATAACCCTTTCATTTTGACGATCGAAATTCTGCCAGAACTGTTTAGAAATTTCCCGCCAAAATCGTTTCAAATGGGGAAGAAACTGGTAGCCCCCTATCCAGAGTAGGGGTGCGAATAGCAGCTGCCTTGGGGGTGACCTGGGGGTGCCCCTTAGTAATTAGGTTACCCCTTATCCAAAAGCGAGAGTCCGAATAACACTTGTCCTCCGGGTGCCAAAATCAACTTTTCGAGCCGAATTTTCCAAAAATGTTTATTTCCTAAAAATACATAAAAACACAATATTAGTACAAAAATAGAGTTCCAACAATACGGACATTGAGGACAAATTAGACACAAAAATGTGTCTATCACACACCATCAAGCATGAAGTACCAAACCACCATATGTGAGAAAACTACAACCTTAGAAAGAAAACAATCCAAAACCCCAACCTTACAATCACCCTAACTGCTGAATATGTAATAACTAGGTGAAATAGAAGTTGAATGTTGGAATTTCAGCTCCTTAAACTTTACGCTTTATCACTAAACATCATAGAATCTAACTACATGCTGAAATTAGACTTGAAACTAGTATTGGCATACTCAACAACTCACTGATAAAACACCATATGTAGCAAGAATACTACACATAGTTCATACCAAAACAGGTTATTCTACAAGGATATAGGACACACAAGACACTTAAACTTTCATGACTTATTATCAAACTTCTATTTCCTCATATTACTTTTTGATGGATTGAAAACAGATTTGCTTTTAAGGAAAACTTATGAGGCTAGAAGAGAGTCCTAGTCATGCTTGCCACATGTCACTCCAACCTTTCCATCATGAGTTGGAGGACACCTCATGGATACATTAGACAACTCATAGGACAAGAGTCATGTCATGCTAGTTTCAACCTTATCTAGCATTCACACTAAACAAGACTTAAGTGCATGATTAAACCGTAAACATGCTTTAAACAAAACAGAGATTAGCTTATACTAAACATCCATTAGCTTAGTCTAAACATGATTTGTTGCGCAAACCATAAAAAGTCCAAAATCTCCCACTTGGTTAGCAACAAAACTTTTCAGCAACAAATTTATTAAAATTTTTATACTACCGCACACTTAAGTTAAATAGCAGGCTAGCCTTCGACTATAGAGACCTACAAGGCACATTTAAGATGCGTAAGCCATTTTTACAATCAGAAAACTAGACGGTCTATTATTCTCAAGTAAAATATTTTATTTTTTTAAAATAGAAAACATTTTATTGGCTTAGCCTGACGCCAAAATCAAACTTAACTTTAGAGACTTTATTTGGCTTAACATGATGTCAAAACTGAATTGCAGTTGTTACTTTATTGGCTTGGCTTAAAGCCATACAAGAAGCATACTTACGCTCTTATGCCACCCGTTTTTTCTCCTTATTGATATCCCTATTGTCTTGCTAGAATTAAGCACTATGCTCGTATTCATAATGAGACCAAGAACTTTAGGACATTGATGATATCGAATGAGAACCATGTCTCCTACCAGAGACTACTTTATGAGCATATACACCTTAAACAAATAAGGAAACGAACACAATGATAAAGCCATAAATATCACATTCACATTAAGTTTCAGATGTCACCGCAACATACATAACAAATATGCTTCGTCTTAAACCAAAGATTACTTTATAAGCATATAAACCTTACAAGAATAAGAGAATGATGACAAACAAGCTACAAACATATGGAATAAACTTGATGAAAATCACAATTACACTGAAATTCAGATTCACAATATATGGGAACAAACATGATGACAAAACCAAAAACATCACTCCCACTGAATTTCAGATTCAAATACAACACAAACCTGCTTATTATCACTTTATATTTCTATACCAACAAACACATAGATAGCAAATCAATAAGCAAGAACAATAACATCATAAACTCAAAACAAAATTTCGTATCATCGCAAATCACCTTTGGGCAGGAAGTACGACATACAATGAATCTTAATAAGTTTATGACAAATTCTCATATGAAAATATTTCAATCATATGAGACTTTATTCACATCAAATTTTATAAACACAAAACACCTTTGGACAAGATTCGTGTTTACAATTTTTGAATGAATCAAAAAAAAAACCACCACAATTACATAATTCTCATTAAAACACTTCCACATACTCTGAAAGCATCACTTTGGCAACACTTAGTCGAGTAATGGAAGCTACAAACTATTACAAGTTAAAATTTTTCTAAACTGAAAAATTCAGACTCAATACTTACAACAAAACCGTCATCTTGAGAAGTACAAAACTGCCACAAATGTCAATATACCTTTATTGTGATGCATAAACCTTCTACAACTGCTCCAATACTTGTTGTCCTGATTTTTCAGTCCCACACCATCAAGCATGAAGTACCAAACCACCGTATGTGAGAAAACTACAACCTTGGAAAGAAAACAATCAAAAACCCCAACCTTACAATCACCCTAACTGCTGAATATGTAATAACTAAGTGAAATAGAAGTTGAATGTTGGAATTTCATCTCCTTAAACTTTACGCTTTATCACTAAACATCATAGAAGCTAACTACATGTTGAAATTAGACTTGAAAATAGTATTAGCATACTCAACAACTCACTGAAAAAAACACCATATGTATCAAGAATACTACACATAGTTCATACCAAAAAAAGTTATTCTACAAGGAAATAGAACACACAAGACACTTAAACTTTCATGACTTATTATCAAACTTATATTTCCTCACATTACTTTTTGATGGAATGAAAACAGATTTTCTTTTAAGGAAAACTTGTGAGGCTAGAAGAGAGTCCTAGTCATGCTTGTCACATGTCACTCCAACCTTTCCATCATGAGTTGGAGGACACCTCATGGCTACATTGGACAACTCAAACTAGACTTAAGTGCATGATTAAACCATAAAAATGCTTTAAACAAAATATAGATTAGCTTAAACTAAACATGCATTAGCTTAGCCTAAACATGATTTGTTTCGCAAACCGTAAAAATCTAACAGAGGACACCTAATAAAGCCCTTATTTTCGGATCTGGAGAGCGTCAATGTTGCATAGACTTTATCATTGTCTCACGGTTTCTTCACTGTCGCGCAGATCTTCATACTTTTATCGTGACTAAGTGACGTCATTCAGTTCGTCATCTTGAATAGGCTGTACGCGTTCATGTTCGCTTGGTGCTAAAGAGACCACTTCGCACAACTAACGAGTGTGCGGTATTATTCACCCATATTTTGCCTCTTCTCATATCGTTCTTTTGTAAGAAATGGCGGTAAGATAAATCCTAATCTTTCTTTTTGATGCACCAGTTCATCTTTTCATATTCTCTTCAACCGACATTTTTTTCGGATTTTCAGCTTAACCGTCTACACGTATTGGCTTTTCTGTTTTCAACCGGCACGTTCTGATTTAACCGGCAGTCCACAATTTCCTTATTTATTAACCACGGTGAGGAGAGAGAATTTTCCTTTTCTTTATCTTCTCTCTTTTTTCTGTAGATTTCCTTCATCTTCGTCATTTCAAAACCAGGATCCTCTATTTTCTCAGAAATTTTACCGGTGTTGATCTTCTTTGGACTTCATGGAATCTCAACAAAGGTTAGCTTGTTCTACCATCACTATTATTTTGTTTTTCTTTCTTTAAATTTTTTGAGCGCCATTGTTATTCTGCTATTGTTCTTCATATTTGTTGTTCTTCCCATTGTGGTTATGTTGCAGCAAGAATTATCCATCGTGCGTTCTCCATTTTAAAGTTTCGAACCCTAATTATTCTTCGAGCTCTAAGGATGATGAATCTCGCAAGAGGAAGCCTTCGCATGACAAGGTAGTAAGAACTATCTTATTTTCTTTAAAACAATATTGTTGCCTTTATTTCTTATCTGCGTTGTTTTTCGAATGAGACTGAGGGAGAAACTAATTACGAGAAGAAGAAAGTCCATCGCGCTCCTACACTTAACACTTCCCTTGTATTTCCATAGCTCACCTGCAAACCCCTTCCTCAACAACGTGTTTTCTCTGATGAAGTTTCGAATGTGTCCGTTAAGGATACTACTCCCCGTACAATTGTGAATGTTTCCGCGTTTTTGAAAGACGTTGATGCCTCAGCTTCTTTGAATTCCTCTGCGTCCACAGAGGAAACTACCGCTTCTGATAATGTTGTATTGATAAAACACACTACTTCCGGAGGTACAGCCGCACCGGTGGAAGATACCACTATTTCTGTTCTTGTTGATATTCCCGCATCAGTTGATAATTCGATCATTACTATTCCAAAGGATATCATTGCTACCTCCTCTAAGGGCGTTGCTATGGCAAACCCTCCTTTTTCCATCATCACTTCTTCCTCTTTAGAAGCCACTTCTACTGATCAAGGAGTTTTTGAAAGAGTTGATTCCACCACCAAATCTTTATTGGATATCATTAATGTCGCTCGTTCATCCATTAATGACCCTAATCAAGCTCGCATTTGTGACGCTCTTGCCAAGTTGTTATGTGATTCTTCGCCAGATAAATCAACTAGAAGCGAAATCTTCTCACAGCTGGATCCAAGCGTTAATCTTGCTTTTGACCTTTTGGTAAGTGTTTTCTTCATTTGCACTTTTCAACTTTTTCTATTTTACCGCGTCTTCATGTCTGGTGCTAACTCTTCTTTAGGAGCATCGTTGCCGCTTAGTCCAAACCGAAGGATTCTATGAGTCTACTAATGCCATCCAAGTGCTTACATAACAAAATACTAAGCTGAAAGGGGATCTTCTTGTTGAATCCATTGCATCTGAAAATCTTCGTAATAAGAATCAGAAACTCAGAGGTGTGTTTTGTTTTCTTTTCTTTTAGTAATAGATTTTGAATTTTACCGCACTTATAACATATTTTGAATTTCTTCGCACATATGTAAAGACTTAAACCAGAAGCGCGTCAGGGAGAGATTTAATTATCAGCACTCTGCTGAAGATGCCCGTGCGGATAATGAGAAGTTGCAGAGTCAACTGGATTAATTAGTTAATAATCACTCATATCTTCTTGACCAAATTGAGAATCTAAAGAATGAAAATCTTTTTCTATGTAATCAAAATGATTTTCTAAGCTCCCAAGTATCCAATTTTTCGAGGTCACTTTACAGTTCTGATTCGAAAAGTAGGACTCTATCATATGAAAATCAAACCCTTGCTGAAGAGGCAATATCTTTTAAATGAGAAAGCGACATTTACGTGCCAATATCTTGTTCTTCAGAAGACTTGTGCTGATCAAGATGAATCTCTTTGCATCTTGAGAAATAAACATGATGAGCCAATGAAGAAATTAACCTTCGAGAATGAGAAGTTTATCCAAAGCAAAATAAAAGCGACCGTAAATATGAATAAACTTCGGGAACAACATAAACAGTTAAATGGATCTCATGATATCCTTGTAAAGGAAAATTTTTCTCTCTCCCAAGACGAAAAGAAGATTCGATCTCGTCTTCAGGGTTTAGTTGGTGATGATTTTGACAAATGCATGGAGGATATGAAAAGTAGTGGTCTTGCCTCATCTCAGTATTTCATTTTTCAAAGGGAAGGTAATCACATTGAGCTGAATGACTCATTCTCATTTTTATTTATTTGAAATTTCCTTGTCCTCTACGATCTTGTCGATCTTGTATTAACTTTGCGTCCTTTGAATTTGCAGCATCTGAGAGGTCATATCAGTATACCATCCAAAAGTTGAGATATGATCTGGCTAAGGATCGGAAAGAACGTGGGAAGCTTTCTGTGACACTTTCCTCTTCCCTAGATAGGGTGAATAGGAGGTGCCTATATCTTGAGAGATTGATGGAAGTTTATGTAGAGAATACTAAAAAGAGTCTCGCACGGGAAGCCCACATCAAAGCTCAATCTCTTGCAGATCGAGTTTGCCTCACTAATTCATTCCCTTTGTTATATGTGGAACCTCTTGATGTGGCTGACGACGAGAAACTTCTTGAACCTGACAATGATTATGACTATCAGAGTTGTGATGATGAAGAGGACCAACCCAAGGATAGTGAAGCTGATAATGATCTTCTTCAAGATCCAAGTCCTGATGATGGTGGTGATTTTCCTAAGGATCCAAATTCTGATGTCTACTGCTGAAGATAATGCTGAAATTTCCGCACAAAACAATGATTTGCCTCAGAATGATCTTTAACTTCTTTTCTTCTTCCATGTTTTATATGTCTGGATACTCTTTAACTTATAATATGGATCTTGTTTATCTGTTTCTGCTGCACATTTCAGAAGTACATTTCTATTTCTATATAAGGTTTTTCTAAGAAGGTGAATAATACCTCTCTCGTACTATTCCCATACTTGCCTCTGTTTTTCACCTTTAGAGAAATAATCTTGTCTTTTATTCCTACTCATTATGCGGTTTTAACCGTGCGTCTTTATAACTTTAAGTAAGCTCTGTCTTTATTTCTTTCTTTGTGCGTTTCTTTTAAATTATTCCACTGCAAAATAATTATCGTTATATTTAAAGTGGTCTTTAGGTTTTACAATGAGGTCTTATTGAGCCTCCCTATGTGGAGGTCTTAATAAGCCACACCCCCCATCCCCACCCCCCTGTTGATAGGACTTATCTTTACCCCAGGGTATTCTTTTGGTCGTGCGGCAAAATCGCAGGCGGTCATTAACTTTTCAAGCAATAACCCATTGATTTTTCCTTATCATCTTTCGTATTTTTGCCTCTGCAGGATGTATTGATGCGTCAATATGACAAGCCTAATTATTCCCATGAGTAAAAATCTTGTGACATTGACGTCTTTGACACAATTCATCTCCCTAATAAAGGGTGTCATCCTTATATTCCCCCTGAATGACCCTTCAAGGAAGCTTACCCCTACCGGGTTAGGGTGGGATCTTCCCATCCAGTGGTGCCGACAATCAGTTTTGTTCATGGTCTCTTGTCCCTCCTCCTATATGGCTTATGGTTACAATACCACACCCTAAGTGGGGTTTCTTGAGGACCGAGTGTATCATAATCAGTACTTGTCAAGAATGGCCAAGTACACTCCAGACACCCAGAAACTCTTGACTCAACCATGTACCTCGGAGCCCTGATCGAGTTTTTACACCCCTTAGGAGAGAGCTTATTACCTTGGTCTTTCGACTAAGGAGTCTCTACTGGATAGGCTTTCGTTTCGCCCCAATTCTCCATGACTCAGGTTTCAGGGAGGGTATGGATTTCGCCCGAGCCATGCTTTCTAGGTTTTCCCAAATTATAACGTATGTTAGGTATTGTTGTTGCCTCTTGCAGTTATGCGAATTAGGGTGCACGCCACAATTGGATGCCTAGCCTCCTAGTTAGAGGTTTTAATTTTTATTGCCTTCTAGTGAGGTTTTATTATAAGGTATTATTGTTGCCTCATTCTTCTACTTGTATCTTTTTATGAAATATTCATTGTTTCGTAGAAGAAAGATTTTTCATTTTCATTCAAACTTCTGATTTATACAATTGTCGCTCTTGACGCGTACATATCATTTTCTTCGTTGTGTCGCATGTCCTGTGGATAGTACTTCTTCAGATGTAGTCGATTTCATGGGTGGTCAAGCTTGCGTCCCGTGCTCTTCCCCTCAGGATCCATCATCTCATATGCCCCATTCCCAATTATCCTCTTAATTATGTAAGGTTCATCTCGTTTATTCTCTAAATTTCCATCTCCTCATCTCCGATAGGGCGGTATTTCCCTCAATACTAGTTCTCCTGGATGGAATTCTCTTTCTTTGACGCGCTTGTTATATTCTCGGGCTAGTCTTTTGTGGTAGTTCTCTATATGTTATAAAGCAATTTCTATGTTTTCTTTTAAGTCGTCAAGATTTGCAAGGATTAAGTATGTGTTTAAGTTCTTCTCCCATGCTTCTTTCTTTGTGGTGGGCATAATAACTTCAGTTGGCAACACTGCCTCTACTACATATGTTAGACAGAAATGTGACATTCATGTGGCTTCTCTCCTTGTTGTTCTATATGCCCATACTGCATTGTGTACTTGTCCGCATCATCCTTTATTGTGTCCTTTCAACTTCTTCTTCAATATATTGGCAATTGTTTTATTAGTTGCTTCAGCCTGCCCATTGCTCTGCGGATATAAAGGAGTTGACTTTCAACTTTGTATCTTGAACGCGTTAAGTAGTATTTCTATATTCTCTCCCTCGAATTGTATTCCATTATCGGAGACCATTTGCACCGGAATTCCAAATCTACAAATGATGTTTTCAAATGTCAAGGTGAATACATCTCGATCTCGAATATGCTGGACTGCTTTTACTTCCGCCCACTTTGTGAAATAGTCTGTCGCGACAACTAAGTATCTCCTCTTCCCTGTTCCTGGTATAAGTGGTCCAACAATATCCAAGCCCCTTTTTGCAAAGGGCCACACGCTTGTTGATGAGCTTAACTCCGCTCCAGGTGCATGTATCCTCTTCCCATGTCGCTGGCATTCTTCACATCGTCTTGATACTTCTTTCACGTCCTCATGCATGTAGGTCCAGTAATATCCTTGTATCTTTGTTCTGTAAGCTAACGATCTTCCCCCACTATGATTCCTTGCATCTCCATAGTGTACTGCTTTTAAAATTTCCATCCCTTCTTTTCGCGTCAGACATCTGAGTGATGGTCCATTGAAGGATTTTCGGTAGAGTACGCCCTCTCTTAATTCGTAAATTGTCGCTCTACTTTTTAACTTGGGCGCCTCTAATATGCTTCTTGGAACTTCTCCCTTTTTCCAGATATAAATGAAGTTGTTTTCTCCAATCTGTCTCTTTATCTGCTTGATCTTCTTCTACATTTTCCACTACCATAACATCTGTGTCTTCTTCTTGTTTCTTGATTGACGGATAAGAGAGCGTCTCTATCTTTATGTACCGTGCGGTAGGATCTACTAACATAGATGCAACGAATGCCAATGCATCTGCGAATCTATTTTCATTTCTGCATATATGTCTCCAGTCTACATTTTTTATTTTTGCTGAGAGTTCTGTGACAAGTCGCTTGTAATTTTGTAAAGATGGATCATTTGTATTGTACAACCCTTGTATTTGGTATATTACCAGCTGTGAATCACTAGTTATCCTGATGTCATCTAACTCCATTTCCCCTGCGAGTCTTAACGCATGTACGACTTCATCATATTCTGTCTTACTATTAGTGGATGCGAACTCTAATCTGAATGTGTGCACTACTCTTTCTCCGTGCGGTGATATGATCACTATCCCTATACCGTTTCCTTCTCCATTCACTGATCCATCTACGAATATTTCCCATATTTTTGAGTTACGCTCTGTTAAAAGGTCTTTGGGATTTCCCTGCTCTTCATCTATGTCCATCATTTCTTCTACGCCTTCATCTTCTTCTAATGGAAGTTCTGCCAAGAAATCCACAATAACCTGAGATTTTGGTGAAGACAGTATTTCCTACTTGACTCCAAATTGTCCTACTTATGCGTTCCATTTTTCTATTCTTCCTGATCTTTTTGAATTCTTCATTACATATTCGATTGGTACTTTCATTAGCACTTTAGTTGGGTGAGCTTGAAAGTAATTGCGGAGTTTCTGTGTTGCATAGACCAGTGCGAGGATAAGCTTTTCGATCTTTATATAATTTCTTTCTGTGGAATTATAAGTTTTGCTGATGTAGTAAATTGGTTTTTTAATTCCTTTATCTAAGCGGAGCAATATAACGCTTAAAACATGCAGTGTTGATGATAAATATATTAATAACTCTTCTCCTGCTTCTGCTTTCTACAAAATAGACAAATTTATAAAATAGTCCTTAATACTCTGTAGTGATTTCTCGCATTCATCTGCCCATTCGAATTTGGTTCGTTTCTTCAAGATGTTGAAAAAAATTCTTGCATTTGTCTGATGAGCGCGAAATGAACCGTCCTAATGAAGCTAGTAGTCCATTCAACTTCTGTACGTATTTTACTGTTGCGGGTGATGGCATGTCACGAACTGCTTGCACCTTTTCTGGATCTACTTCTATTCCTTTTTTTGATACAATGTAACCTAAAAATTTCCCTGATGTTACTCCAAAGATGAATTTTGCTGGGTTTATCTTCATTTTGAATTTCCGCATCTGTTCGAATATTTATTTCAAGTTATCAACGTGATCTTTCACCTTTTTGATTTTTACCAACATATCATCCACGTACACCTCTAGTGTTGTATGCACCCTTTTTGCGAATATATTCTCTACCATTCCTTGGTACGTTGCACCTGCAGTTTTTAAACCAAAAGGCATTCTTGTATAACAATATAATCTTCATGGTATGAAGAAAGTTGTATGTTCTTGATCTTCTTCTGTCAAAGGAATCTGATTGTAGCTTGAGTATCCATCCATTAGTGATAACTTGTCCTTTCCTTCTGCTGCTTCCACCATCTGTGGTATATCAGGTAGTGGGAAGCTATCCTTTGGGCATGCTTTATTTAGATCGCTAAAGTAGATGCATATTCGTATCCTTTTATTCTTCTTTGGTACTACCACCATGTTCACTATCCATTTTGGGTACTTTGCTGGCCTGATTATTCCTGTGTCTAACATCTTCTGTAACTCTGCTTCTATTTGAGGATGATATGTTGTTGTTATTTTCTTTATCCTTTGTTTGTATGGCCTCGCGTTCTTGTTGATATCTGACCCGTGACATGCAACAGAAGAGTCTATACCTGGCATTTCGTCCATGCTCCATGCAAGGACGTCTTTATATCCCCGCAACAGGTTTATCATATTTTCTTCTTCTTCTTTATCCATCTTAGTTCCAATTTTCAGCATCTTTGGCTCTTCTGATGTTCCTACATTGATGTCCTTCGTCGGCTCTGTTGCGGTAAAGTTCTCCTTTGGATCCCCTAAGGGTGATGGTTCCTTTATTTTGTGTACTGGTTCTCCTTCCTTTTCTGGGATCTCGCTTGGTATTTTCCTTCCTTCTTGTTCTCTTATCATGTATATTCTCAGTTCTTCTTCCTTTCTTGATTCCTTTTCCTTCCTCCATCGATGTTTTCGCTTATTTGTGCGTCCTTCATAGTTCTTTACGTCTATTAGACTGAAAATTTTCGCACTCCCTATGTCACCTTTGATTTCACCTATTCCATTTGTCATTGGGAAGTGTATGTATTGATGAAGAGTTGATGCTACACCATTTATGTTGTGCACCCATGGTCTTCCTAGAAGCATGTTGTATGGTGACACCACGTCCGCTACGCATAGTGTTACCTCCGTTTCTATTTCTCTTAAAGGTATGCGTATAATTACCTCACCTTTTGGTTTCGTTATCGTCTTATTAAAATCGTGGATGTTGTATGTATGCAGCATTAGGTCTGCGTCATTGTATCCCATATTTCTATACGCGCGGTAAAATAAGATGTCGACTGAGATTCCTGTGTCTATCAAAGTTTTGTCTACCGCCCACTCTTCTGATGCCGTCGCACTTTCATCTGTTGCATTTCGCCTGGCAGGTATAGTGACAACTAATGGATGTGTTCGCCTTAAACTTTCTTCTGGTATTTCATCCGCCGTAAACGTTATCTTCTGCTTCTGCCATTCTTTCAAGGGTTATTCTTTATCAACAATCAAGATTTTCCTTCTTTTATAGTCGTGTTTATGTATTTACCCTGTGATTCCTGCGTGAAAATCTGCAACATTCAAAATCGATTTTGTTATTGAGTTGCACTTTATACGCCTGCTTCCTTATGTCGCTCCGATAATCCTTACTGCCTTTTTTGGTTCTTGTTGTTTTCCCTGCTTTTGTTTTCCTGTGGATATCTTCTTTTCCATTTGTTGATTCTCTTCTTCCACCGATGTATCTCCTCTTTCTTTGCTCCGCGCCATATGATTTTCCTGTAATGAAAATGAGATCCGGAAGTTGCAACAGAGTTTATAAAAATTAAACAGTGACAAAGATCTGGTTGGTTGAAAATCTCATAAAATCTTCTCTTATGTTTATTAGAACGTTTGGAAAACTATTAAAATCAACGAAATCTTTCTTGAAAATTCTCTATGGACAGGTTTTATCATCCAAGCTGTTTTCTAGCGCCAAAATGTAGTTGCAGAAAATCCTACAAGTACACCCTAATGATAATCTATGAAATAGTCTAAGAAACCATGATGAATTACTCAAGAAATTTTATTAAATCTTAGAACAAATACAAAGATATGAGAAAACCCTAACTTGGAAAACAAATAACTTTCTCTCTCGTAAATATCTTATCTCAGCTCACCAAAAAGATCTCTCTCTCATACGATGGTGGTTGGTTCCTTTTATAGGAGTTTACATAGTGGAAGACAGCTAATAAAGCCCCTATCTTCGGATCTGGAGCGCGTCAATATCGCATCGACTTTATCATTGTCGCACGGTTTCTTCACTGCCCTATCTCCATTCAGTTTGTCATCTTGAATATGATGTATGTGTCCATGTTCGCTTGGTGCTAAAGAGACCATTTCGCACAACTAATGAGTGTGCAGTTTTATGCATCCACAGTTGCAGAGTTTTCTAAAATCCGACGAAAACTTGCAAGAAGTTTTGGCGGTCTAACGTTTACTTTAGAGCTAGTATGAAAGATTGTCCCCTGGAATGCCCGACTTTTGTCCCTTAATGGGAAGGAGGCTAATACATTTTTCTTTTTTGCTTGCTCGGTAAAGAAGTATTTTATTGATACAATGGTAAGTACAAAGCCCATTTAAGAAATGCTTCACATATGTGAGAGACCTCGTTCATATAAATACCCACATTAGATAACTCAACCTCAAGACCAATATAACGCATCTGAGTACAAAGAAATGCCTTACCCATAAAGGATTGAAGCCCTAAAAGAAAAACGATTTTTTGAGGACTACTCAAAAATGGAGGGGGACTAATTTGTGATAGGAATATCTACCCTATATTTAAAAGGGTGTCCTAAAGTGTGGAAATGACTAACCTACCCTTAACCTAATGAAAATTAAAAGTAATCGAATATATATATATAACCTAATCTAAATCATTAACAAATCAAAATCAAAATTATAACAAATCCATTACTTTTAATTTTTCACAAATCCGTTATTATTAGAGGGTTCATTTTCTTTTCTTCTTTCCGCTTCATCGTCTCGAAAAAAAAATCCACAAAACCATTACTTGGTTGAAAAAATGAGTAGTAATCATCAAAATGAGTTGAAAATGGAAGTTGCAGAGAGAAGTTCGGCTAGGAACTATGTGAAACAGTTTGTCGAACTAGCCGAACTCAGCTTTAATGGAGTTTTTTCTTTCATAGAAAAGTTCTGTTACCTCGCAAAAAAAAATTCTCAGCCGAACTTTTAGTTCGGTTACGTCGCAAATTTTTTTCCTACCCGAACTTTTAGTTCGGTTACGTCGCAATTTTTTTCTCCTAACCGAACTTTTCTCTGAAAAACTATATATTGAGTTTACGTCGATTTTTTTTCCCAGAGGAACTTTTAGTTCGGTTACGTCGCAACTTTTTTTCCTAGCCGAACTTTTCTCTGAAAGCGAAAACTCCATTAAAGCTGAGTTCGGCTACCTGTGTATTCAGAACCATTAGCCGAACTACACTTGCAAATGACTTCGGCTACCTGTTCTTCAGATGTTGTAGCCGAACTTTATTTCCATGGCCGAAATCAGTTTATAAATTTTTCATTTTTTCGAAAGTTTTTGCCAATTCAAGCAACATTAACTAAATTTGAAGTATACCTAAGTACCCAAAACCCTCATTTCGAAATCAACCATCTTACAAAATTTTCTCAAAAATTATTCTTTTAAAAACACTCAACTAATTAATCTAATTAACCTCACTAATTAATCATTACACTAACTGATTTAATTACCAAGGACAAGTTTGGTATTAAAAAAAAACTTAGATAAGGGATTATTCATTATTACTTCTAATATACACTCAAAAAATTGAAGAGTAGTCCCCTCCATTTTTGAGTAGTGCCTAAAAAATCGTTCTAAATTTTTTTGAAACCCTAGCCCTAAAGGCTCTTTAGAAACTCATATGTCCTACATGTGAGGGCACCCACCCAATTTGTTCCATGATCTATGGATCGACTGGAGCTACCCACGAAGAACCTTCACGACCGCATCATGTTTCCTAACTTTCCCCAAAAATCCCCAAAACCCTGCCCCCGATTCAACCGATCCCTTGCAACTCATCCACCTTCATGCTCTGCCACAGATGAAGATCCTTCTCAACCAACGCCTCATTACGAAATCCGTCGCTACTTCATTCATCAACATAAACAAGAACCTTTGGTAAATAGAAGAGTTTTCTATCCAAACGCCCTCTAAATATATAATCTTTTACAGCATGGAAGACGGTTGAATAAAACTGGACATTACTGGCTAATACATATTATGCTCTTTGCAGTGTGTGGTATTATTTCAAATGTATATATAAAAATTATGTTTCCCGTTCTAACTTGTCACCTTTTTAATTAATTAAATAGAAGAGTTTTCTATCCAAACACCGTCTAAATATATAATCTTTTATAGCATTGGAAGACGGTTGAATAAAACTGGACATTACTGGCCTAATTTGGCGAATAAAGCCGAGTCTTTATCAAAAAATTCCTCGTGGTCAACTGTGTGTTACCTCACATCGCATTGCTCTAATTTCTTCGTTAACTGAACCTGAGCTATTTGAGTTGCATGCTACATGGCACACCGTACAACTTGTACGTATAAACTATGTAGTAGCGAAATCCCACTACCACACCCCTTAAGTAAATCTATAGAACAAGTTAGGAAATCATCGTGAAAAACACTTAGAAGAATTTTATTAAGTTTATAAATTAATACAAAGATATGAGATGAAATCCTAATTTGAATTATTTTCTCTCTCTTAAAAGTGCCATCTCAATTTTCCAAAAATATCCCTCCCAATACAATGGTGGTTGGTCCTATATATAGGAGTTTACATAGTGGAAGACAACTAACAAAGCTCCTATTTTCGGATCCTGCGTGCGATATCCTTGCACGCTTACATCGGATCTTCTCGCACGAACTCTTCGACCTCGCACAGCTTCCACACCTTATTCGTGACTTTGTGACGTCATGGACTCCGTCATCTGGGATATGCTAGGAGCGAAAACAGTTCGCTCCTTTATAAAACCATTGGTTCGCATAGTTTTTTGATATGTGGTGTTTTACCCCTACATTTTGCCTCATCTGTTAGCGATCTTCTCTATGAAAAGAGCGATGAGAGAAACTGCTCCAATGACTCTCTTCGCATCTTCAATGCGATTTGCCGCATCCTATCAACTTTTCATATTCCTTAACTGACAATAATCCGGGATTTCGGACTGGATTGTTCCACGTGCCTCTTTCGTCGGTTTATCTCTTGACACGTCGCAATCAATCCTCTCAACTGTCTCTTCATATCTTCTCACCCATTAATGCGTAGGATTTCGAAAAAAGGGAAAGGGAATCCTTTATATACCCTTATTTCGTTTTCATCCCTTTATTTTTACTCTTCTCCTTCCTCTTAAACCTCCGCGGCTTTTCCCTTTTTACTGCTACTGCTTTTGTTTGATCTTGATTCTTGATCCTTTTTCACATTTTCTTCTCGTTTTTGTTCCAACTATTGCTTCAATTTCTTGTTTACTGTATAATTTCGCTTCCTTTGATCGTCTTAGCTATCTTGATATTTATAATCATATTCTAGAAGAATAACAATGAGGCATAAGGCATGATGGAGAATGGTAGAACAGTTTGATAAGCTACAGGTCGAATTCAGAGACAAAGGTTTCACATTATCCGCTCCTCCTTCATCAGGGCCGACTTTGACGGTAAACCATAAATGGTTTAAAATTGATCAATAGAATGATCAGAAGATCATTATCTCCGTAGGGAAGCTTCTTGCTGGTATCCCTATCCCTCTCTTGGATCCGCGAATTCCTCTTTTCTACGAAATCTTATCCCATGATAAATTTAGGCGTGCAATTTATCAACTGAGTGGGGACGCTATAAGGATCATGGTGGAGTTCGCGCGCCGTGCAGCTGAATTAGGATCTCTTTATCCTAAAGAATACGGGAATGAAGCATATGCTGGATTTGAAATTATTGCTTCTGAGTATACTGTTGAGAGATTCTTTGCTAACTACGAAGTAGTGATTATGAAGGTTGAATCATCTCGCTGGGTTGTTCGTCTATCGAGAAAGGATGGCCTCGCAGAGAATCAAAGGATTATGCGATACGTCGATTTTAACAATAAGACTAATTGCACTGCGCGGAACTCTAATGATAATCGCTAGGATGTTTATCCTATTATTCTTGAGGGTCCATATATCACCTGTTATGGCGGTAATAAGTCGATAAATCCCCTTCCCGAGGGTTTTTCGCCATGCTCTCCTTGGGAGTTTAGTTTGATTGAGAAGGAAAAAGTGGTACATCTTTCTATCCTTCGCTCCTTCGTCAATATTTATTTATTCTACTTTCCTTTTTTTTTGCTTCACTAATTTCTTCATCTCCAGATTGCCAAGATGAAGAAGGACTATAATACTTATAAGAAACCAGGCACACTGGAAGCTCTACATTCGATCACCAATGAAGTAAGAAATACCTCTAATTTCACTTTGACAATATTGTTGCCTCTATTTCTTATCTTTATCTGTGTGCGAAGGTGGAGGGGATAGATATCGATGGCACTAATGATGAAATCTCTGCTGAAGGCGAGGAGGATGCTTATATTCTTGCGAATCCTACTAGATGTGCGAAGTCTAAGGGAAAATTCGTTGCTTCCCAGTCCTTTAGTTCGAAGGAGAAGAAAAAGGTTACCTCGAAGAAGAGGAAGATTACCTCTACTACCTTGTCTCCTAGTTCTTATGCTCCTTGCTCTCAGGGAAGTGAACTTTCGTTCCCTGATGAATCTAGTTCAGCTTCCCCCATGACCCAATTATCTCTCATCTTCAAAGAATCCTTTGTTGCCACTGGTGATGATAACTTAGTTCGCACCTGTCAAATGATTTCTTCCATATAAGATTCTCCCACTTTGAGTCATGAATTTCTGCGAGGATCTTCCTCAGCCATATCTCCAGAGTTCTTATTCTCTATGTATGATATAGTTTTTTAAGTGGTAAATAAAGTCCGTTCAACTCGGACTTGTGTAGACTCAATTTCAGACTTAATAATAGAAAACAATAAAAATAAAGAAAATATATACACAAGGTTTGTCACAATGTCGAGAGATTACTGAGACTCAGGATTCCACCAAACCTCATACCATGTGGTTCAAAAATCAATTCTTAGACAATTATAGCTCTTGTTTATTGACTCTAATTCTTTGCCAGGGTAGATTTTAAAAAGATTAACAGTAAATCACTAGCATGATGCATCAAAAGCACTTAGACCAAGCATACATCATCATACGACTTCACAACTAATTAAGGAAATCATAAAAGGATTAAATTAATGCAAAAAGTCATAAAAAGAATTAAATATAATTACCACATGTATGCAATATGGCTTCCTCCGTCATCCCAGTGTTGGGGTTTAGCTCCTCATATTAATCATGATCTCAAAATATGTGTTTGTTGCTCAAAAGATGATTAAAAGAGTGAAAAGTAATAACACAGACTGTTTGCAACAGTGTATTGGTGTTGCAAAACAGCTGTTACAATGGTACTGTTACAGAAAAACTATTGCTTTGTCGCTGATTTAAGACTGTCTTGAAATAAGACTGCCCTGAACAGCTTAATGTTCTTCATCTGTTAAACAGTGACACTTTCTGCGACTGTCTACTGAGGGTCAATGTTCTTCAGCTGTTCTTCTTCTTCAACAGCAGCAGCAGCAGAAATAGAGTTTGGTAAAGCTATGATTTCTTCTTCTCTGGCTCTCCTTAGATTCCCAAACTCTCGACACCTCTTCTATATGACCCAAGACATCTATTTATATCAAAAATACCGATTAAATCTCTCCAAAATCTTTCAAAATCTCTTTCCTTCTCTTCACGGCCAAGTTGCGACAATTTCTTGTTTTAGGATTTCTACGCGTTTCTGATCTTTCCTTTTTATTCTAAACTCTTCCTTAGATAGATACAAATCTTTGGGAAGGTTTACAGCGTTTTAATCTCTCTAAAATTCCCTAAAAAAGGTCACACACGTGACTTTCCATATTTTCTTGTTGTGAGAAAAATCCGTCGATTGAGCCCAATCTAATTGATTTAAACACCCATATCAGATTCCTAGACCCATAAGGAGTCTATCCTATGAAAATCAGAGGTTTAATCGACCTCAAACTCCTCCAAATCACGATTGCCAAAACTGCTCTTTAACTACACTTTTTTTCCCGCCAAAACCTGATTTTTGAATGTTGAAGATGGTTGCCCCTTATCCAGAGTAGGGGTGCGAATCGGTTACCCCTTAGTAATTAGGTTACCCCTTATCCAAAGTGAGAGTCCGAATAGCAAATGTCCTCCCATGAACGCAAAAAACACTTTTCGAGCCAATTTCGCCGCAAAATCTTATTTTTCCAAAAACACCTACAAAGACATAAAAAGCCAAAATAAATACAAAATCGAGCACTAACGATATATACAATTGAGATTATATCAGACACAAAAATGTGTCTATCAATGTATTCCATGGTATGTCTTCTCATTTTCTTGTAGACTGGGTGAGTTTAAGCTAATAATTGTTCTCCGTACTTCAATTATTTTGAGTTCCTTTGTCTTCTGGTCCTTTCAGGTGCCACGAGCTTCTCATGCGGTTGCCTCAGACTCGCAAAGAAATAATCACTCCTTAGAGCCTGAGTGCACGAATCTTAAGGGGGGGATTTTGATCTAGACACGGGAGGCAGATACTCTCCGTCTTAGGAATAATCAGTTAGTTGGTGTGTTTCTTTTCGCTCCCTCATATTTTGTAAATTTTTGTTGTGTCTTCATATTTTTTCTATTACTTAAACCTGCAGAGCAACTTGACCAAAGAGGCGGCTAGACTTCCTGACGATAATGATGCTCTTCTAGAGCTTCTTAACGCCTCGGTGGACAATTTCCCCATGTGTGGCCTAGAGAGTCTTAGCTGGAAGGAATTAAGGATAAAACGAAGCCCTTATTTATAATCATAGACCATTATTGATTTCTAACAAGACCTTTCAACGTCGCTCTCGTGAGAATAAAGAGAGGATTAGAATTTTGGAAGCCAAAAAGAACACTCTTATAACTGAGAAAGATCAGATAATTGCTAATGGTGCGAAGGCTTTGAAGGAATTTCACGAGGCTCAACTTAAGGTTCAGATATAAAGGATTGTGCCATTCGTGAAAGAGATATTCTTCTCGCTCGGGAGAGAAAACTTCGCTCTCATCTTCTAATAGATAATTATGTTGAGTTTGAATGGGCTGCTAAGGTCCTTGATTATCTAGGCTGGGGTTGGCTACAAATTTTAGCTTAGAATATGACCATGCATCCCTGGTTAAAACCATCATTTATGAAAAGAAGGTTTCTTATTACTTGTGCTAAAAATTCTGCCCTTGCTTGGTGTGTTCGATCTTGACTCTTATCCTTATTTACTCGCAGCTGCTGAGAAGGAATTTCTTGAGAAGGAGCAGAAGTATCAAAGAGATATCGAAAGTCTACCGGCGAAGTCTATTGCTGAGATTGAGAGGTTGGTTACGAAATTCGAAGCTCGTGACACCAAATGCCGCCGAATCAAGAAAAAGATCAAAGTTACCGCTTCCAATTTAACCAAAGATGTTATTCGCATACGTGATGGAGCTATCAAAGAGGAAGTGGGAGAGCTCTGCACTGAACATAACATTCCTTTCCCATCTCACTACGAATTTGAGGCTCCTTCGGAAAATGAATAAACTTTTGAAATCTCAGATAGTGATGTTGAATATGAGGATTCTGATGAAGAGGATTATGACTCCGGGGTTGATGAAGATAATGCTGGCAAGAAATAGTTGTCTGTTTTTCATCTTTTATGGTCTTTGTATTATACCTTCCTTCTTGTACATATTCTGAGTATTTTCCATCTTTTAATGGATTTTACCTCTTTTATGCTTCTCGCTCCTTCTCCTGACTGATCATCAAATGAAAGATTCCTTTCTGAAAATTTGTGTTAGTTTCAAAGTACTTTATAGAAGCAAATATATAATAACACATGTGTGTGAGTCCATCATGTGTATGTGTTTATCATTTGTGCGAGTATACGATATACGTGTTATGAATCTATCACGTGTGCGAGTGTACGATTGGTATTTATGTTTTGCATGGGGAAATTATGCTAATGCGAATAACATATTCATACTATGTTTATAATCCTATTCTTGCCTCTGTTATTCGCGTGAGCACAATTGCCTTTACTAAATCCTCAGTTATGCATATTACTTTTGTAATTCAAAATCATACCTTTCACATGCTAACCGAATTCATGCACCATGTTAGTCGTGCGAATATATTCCACTTAAGAAAGAAAATGTTTTTATGCGAATATAAATTGGTTTGATCATACCTTTGCCTCTGCTTTTATTTCAGCCTGCAAAAATAATGTCAGCATGGTCTTTTGTGTTTTTTCGTGAAGTCTTATTGAGCCTCCCTAATTAGAGGTCTTAATCAGCCTCCCCTGTTAATAGGACTTATCTTTGCCCCAGGGTATTCATTTTTGTCGTGCGATGAAATCGCAGGATGTCTCTACGCTTTCGCGCAGCGACCTATTGATATCGTCTTATCATCTTTCGTATTGTTGCCTCTGCAGGATTTTTTATGCACCAATACGACAGGTCTATACTCTTGTTTGAGTCATAGTCCCATGATATTGATGTCTTTTGACACAATTCAACTCCCTAATGGAGGGTGCCGTCCTTATCTTCCCCCTGATTGCCCTTTCAAGGAAGCGTACCCCTACCGGGTTGGGTGGGATCTTACCATCCAGTGATGCAACAACCAGTTGTTTTCGCGGTCTCCTTCGAATCCGCACCCTAAGTGGGGTATCTTGAGGACCGAGTGTATCATATCCAAGACTTGGCAAGAGCGGCGAGGTACGCTCCATACGCCCCCGGCACCCTTGTCTCAACCGTGTACCGCGTCTGCCTTGTAAAGTTTCTACAATCCATAATGGAGAACTTAGTACCTTAGTCTTTCGACTAAGGAGTCTCTACCGGATAGGCTTTTATTTCTCCCCCAATATTCATGACTCAGGTTCCAAGGATGGTATGGCTTTCGCCCGAGTCATGCATTACTAGGTTTTCCCCAATTATGACGCGCGTTAGGGTTTATAAATATTGCATCTTGCACAAGTGAGAACTAGGGTGCACGCCACAATTGGATGCCTAGCCTCCCTAGTTAGATATTTTAAATTTTATTGCCCCCTAGTGAGGCCTTATTTTAGAGGTGTTATTGTTTCCTCGTTTTTCTGCTTGTATGCGAGGAGTATTTGTTGTAGAATAAATAGAATTTTTCTATTAATAATCTTTTCTCGTACAATTCTGATTTTTATTTCCCTTCTTTATTCACATAAACAGGAATATATTTACTAATACTTTATAATAATCAATTAGCTACTTCACCCCTTTTCATTTCTTCAGCCACTTCACATATAGGTAGTACTTTTGAACTGGTTTTGTCGTGCGTCCTAATTGTAAAACTGCCTCAGATGTTTCTTGTTGTAAAGTAGATTCTCCATTTTCTCCATATTTTTTCCATCTCTTTCCATTAACATGTACATCCCATTATCAACATATTTCTTCACCACA
Source organism: Papaver somniferum (assembly GCF_003573695.1). Taxonomy (NCBI): domain Eukaryota; kingdom Viridiplantae; phylum Streptophyta; class Magnoliopsida; order Ranunculales; family Papaveraceae; genus Papaver; species Papaver somniferum. Next base: position 135,955,122 of record NC_039362.1, read on the forward strand.
TAAGGTCCTGCCCATGTTACTTTTCCTTTATTTTTATGTTCTCGCCTGTGATACGGTGGTACTTCGCTCATGACTAACTCTCCAAGTTGGAACTCTGCCCTGTTGGTTTTCGCTATCTTGATCGTCCTTATCTGAAATTTTCCTGTGCTAGTTCCTTGTTCTTTTTTTCAATCCCAGCGTCTTCCTTCTTTGATGATTCCTCACCTCCATGATAGTCATCCATTTCTCCTTCTTTTTCTATGAAACTCACCATCAATCTTTCGCTCCTCTTACTTTCTTTTGCGTCACGCTTCCAATTTCTTCTCTTATTCGCACGCCCTTCGCTTTTCTCAACATCAATCTCATTGCATGTTTTCGCTTCATTAACATCTCCTCTGATGATTCCAATGCATTGTGGTAACGGAAACTTGATGCACTGATGATATGTGGAAGCCACACCGAGAATGTTATGTAACCACGGTCTTCCAATTAATGAATTATATGGAGATTCGACGTCCACGACACAAAAGGTTATTTCTGTAGAGATTACCTTAAGAGGGATTCGCATGGTAATCTCTCCCTTTGGCTTGTTGGAGGATCCATTGAAGCCGCATATTTTATAAGTCGAAGGAATCAAATCTTCGTTCTTCCTCCCATTGTCTTATATTTATGATAAAAAAAAATATCCACCGAGCTCCCAGAATCAATTAGTATCCTATTTATGGCCCATGTGAGATCCTCTTCACCTTCTTCCTTATCCGACTTTTCTTTCAGTATTATCTCTAACTTAACTACTAGGGGACTCTCATGGAGTTCGCCTCATCCAGGTACTTCTTCCGCACTAAATGTAATTGGTTGCTTCTGCCATTCTTTGAGTTTTGGTAGCTTTGCTAGGTTCATTATTTCCTTCCCTTCAGCATCCCTTGCAAATACACGGCTTAACATATTGTCGTGGAAGTCTTCTATACTTTTGAATGAGTGTATTATTGAGTTACAGTGTAGATTCTTAGCATTCACTCCTACTTCTATTAGAAAGGTATTTTTTCCTTTGTCTTCTCCTGACGTCTTTTTACCTGTTATTTGTTGTTGTGGTGGTGGAAGAGGTAATGGTATGGCTAGGAAGTGGTTAATCTTTCCTTGTACAATCATTCTTAATATGATTCCTTGTATGTTCTTGCAGTTGTTTGTTGTATGGCCATGAAAACGATGATAACCGCATAATTCTTTACTTCTTCTTCCAGATGGTGGTTCTTGTCCTAGATTAGGTGGTGGTGTTATCTCCTCCATTAAAATAACAGCTTCCCAGACTTTGTCCATTGTTGTGTTAAGAGGTGGCATCCTGACCTCTTCATGGGCTTTGTAGGTCGCACCTTGATTGTAATACCTCTTATTTCCTCCATATCCGTATCCATGATTGTAGTACCTTGCAACTTTGTTGTTTCCTCCATGATTATTATATTTCATTTCCTGTATTCTTGCTCATATATTTCTTTGTCCCTGCTACTCATGGCTACCTGCTTTTGTTGGTCTTTTATGATTAACTTATCTTTGCTTCCCTGCGAAGTGCTCGCAATAGCGTTCGTCATCCTGGGTAACAGACTTGCATTTCTTATTCTTTCGCTCGCGACTGCAACTGGGTAGGACTCCATTTCTCTCTGCTTTTCTTCAAGAGCGATATACTCTTCCTGGTATTCCCGCAGCTCCGCCATCATTATTTTGTCTTTTATTCTGAACAGTTGCGTAAACAACAAGTCAGTTGGAAACAATGCATTGATGAATGCTAAGATGAGATTTCTTTCATCCACTCGCCCTGCCATTTCGCTGATCATTGTCCTCCATCTGTTGGTTATATCCCGCAGGCTTTCGTTCGTTCTTCTTCGTAGGTTGAATGCTTATTCAATTCCTGGCTTTAGCATACTTCTGCTGATGTATTGTCCCAAGAAAAAACTCTGCAAATGCTTGAATGACCTTATCGAATCTACTGGCAGTCCCTCGAACCACTTCAAGGCTTCTCCTGCGAGGCTTGCTAGAAAATACTTGCATAAGACCGCGTCGTTATCCTCATATTGTAACAAAGCTAAGTTGTATGTATTAATATGTTGGAATGCACATGTAGATCCATCAAAGATGCTAGAAAATGTTGGTATCGTGCACTTTCTTGGTATTGTTACTGAATGTATCTGCCACGCGAAGGGTGTCCTTGTTGCTTCTTTTATTGCTTCTTCTAGCTGCCTCTTCCTCCATCTTTCCCTTTTGTTACTAATTCTCTTAGCTCTTCTATTTCTCTTAAAATTTCGACGTTTGGGAATATGTCTTCTTCCTGCTGCTACCTAGGTCTTTTTAACCGGGCTTGCCTCAATCTGTTTTCGTGCCTGCTTTGTCGTATGGCTTCTTCTAGTTCTCGCCGTTCTTCATCATGTCTTGTTTCTCTTAGCCTCTCCCTTTCAATTCTCGCGTGTTCCTGTGCATCTCTATCCATCTCATTTTGTTTCCTCAGCCTCTCTCTTCCATGAAGTATCGTCCTTGCCTGTTATGTATCATTCTCTCGCTATTCTTCATTATGCATGTGGTTGTATTCTGTATTTCTCTCCAATCTTCCTTCTCTGCGACGTCCTCGCCTGTGTTCATTCTCACCTACTTGGACATACCGATCTTCCCTGTGATTTCTTTCGCGCTCCTGCTGCGAGTTTTCGTTCACCTGAAAAGTGTCATCTAAATTGTTATCTGAAAATTGTCCTTGTGTATTATCTCCGTGCTCAGATCTACTCCTCCTGGTGGTACTCCTTCTTGTCCTTGATCTCGAGATCGCACGTGTTGTTCTGGATCATGATTGTGAATGTTGCTCTTGTAATCGCTGATTTTCCACTCTTAGCTCATCATTTTCTCGTGTCAAGTTCGCACGTAGTTCCTCTTCTCTTCTTCTCTCATCCTCCAATCGCTGCCTTAGCTCTCCAATGGTCATGTTGTCTTCATTTTCTCATAGCGCTCTTTCCTCCTGTGTTCCTTCTTCATTTTCTCCTGCGGTATCTGTATCCGTAGTGTAAACACTTACTTCATCATAATTTCTTTGATCGTTCTCTCTTTGTTCCTGCCGGATCGGAGATCTGATCGGTTGAGACCTGTTGTTCCTTTCTCCCATTCTCGATGTCTCTGCGATTTCTCCCCTTCTTCTACCTGCAATTCTTCTACTCCTCCTAACTGGTGTTACATTTGCTCCTGCAGATGCTTGTCTCACCATTTTGTGTTCCTGAAATAACAGTTTTCTCACAAACTTATGCAAACCCAAAACTTCCTTCTTATATGAAAACTTTGTTTTAAATGAGTGAATCTAAACGTTAAAATTCCGAGAAAACAACCGAACTCTTTCACAAAAACAAGGATAATAACAATTTTTTCAAAGAATCAACTTAAGGTTTTCACAAACAGGTATTTCCCGAGCAGTTTTCTAGCGCCAAAATGTAGTAGCGGAAAATCCCACTACCACACCCCTTAAGTAATCTATAGAACAAGCTAGGAAATCATCATGAAGAACACTTAGAAGAATTTTATTAAGTTTATAAAGGGAGAATTTATAAAGTACCCCTGTTTTATTGACCTCGTTTTTTGTTACCCCTGTTTTTTAGAAATTTTCTAAAGTGCCCCAACTGTTTAGTTTTCCATCCTAGTTAGTCAGCACTACTTTACTTTCTTTAAAGTTTACTTCTTTACCCTTTACTTGTTAGTACGTTTACCTTCTACATCATTTTTTCAATTTGTCGAGCTCGGTTCAGGATCTTGTTATCATTTTCAGGTTCGTTTCATCATTCCCTGAAAGGGTTCATCATTCCCAAGTGTCTTGGGGTTTTTGGTTGGTGGAGAATCAATCTTCTACAATATTTTTCCGGTTAGTCGAGCCCGGTTCAGGGTCGTTACACCACTTTCAGGTTCGTCGAGCCTAGTTCAGGATCGTTACACCCTCTTTCAAGATCGTCGAATCATTATCCTCTCTACCAAGGAGATGTAGTTCAGGGGTAAATAGGACTTTTAATAGGAAAGATAACTGCCACCTAGCACTTAACTGGATGGAATTTTCCTTTTGAATAAAACGGGGTACTTTAGAAAAATTGTAAAAAACGGGGGTACTTTTGAAGCGTACATTTCAAAACAGGGGTACTTTATAAAATATCTCGTTTATAAATCAATACAAAGATATGAGATGAAACCCTAACTTGAGGAACAAATTACTTTCTCTCTCTTAAAAGTTCTATCTCAACTCTCCAAAAAGATCCCTCCCAATACAATGGTGGTTGGTTCTATATATAGAAGTTTACATAGTGGAAGACAGCTAATAAAACCCCTATTTTCTGATCCTGCGTGCGATATCCTCGCACGAACTCTTCGACCTCGCGCAGCTTCCACACCTTATTCGTGACTTTGTGACGTCATGGACTCCATCATATGGGATATGTTAGGAGCGAAAGCAGTTCGCTCCTTTATAAAACCATTGGTTCGCATAGTTATTTGATGTGGGGTGTTTTGCCCCTACAAACTACATAGGAAAATTAAGTATAATTCTTTCTTAGATGCTCGTTGATTGCACAAAGAACTATGAGAAGAACAATTTTTATTCGTTTGTAGAGTTGCTGACATTAGTTTGTACATGCATTTAGTCAGGTGAGGCTTCTGTGGTTTTACGTCTTGGCCACATCATACAGTCTTCACCATGATATGGCATATAAATAGACATGGACAGACTATTTGAATATTTAAATAGAAGCATTTATTCACGATTCGATGTATGCTTGTCAAGCAGATTTAGCAAGATTGGTGGTTTGTTAGCATCTCAATCCCGGACAGAGACTGAGAACTAGTCAACAGTCGAGAGATTTAGTGAAGGGTCTATTTATTTGTTGAAAGTTGCTTGATAATATTAGTCAAGGTCATTAAGTTTGGGATTATGGGACTAGAAGCTTAGCACCATACATACAACTAGGGCTGTCAATGGATATTCGATATCCGGTATCCGTTTCCGAACATCCGGATTCCGTTAGGTTAATATCCGACATAACGGCTATCCGATATCCGATAACCTTAACGTAACGGATATCCATTTATTAACATAACGGTAGCGGTTAAGGGAGTTTCTATTAGGTTAATATCCGATACCGTTAGTGTATAACTATATCATAAAATTTTCGGAAATTTTCGATACCTAATACCCTTTAGGTTTACTCTTTAGCCATTTGATTACGTCTCTCCTAAGTAAATATCGGAAATTATCGAATATTAACGGAAATTATCGGAAATTATTGAATATTAACGGAAATTATCGAAAATTATTGGAAGTTTTTTGTATCATGAGTAGATAACGGAAATTACCGGAATAATATCCGATATCCGATAGCTTATCCTTAACCTTATCGATATTGAATTTTTGAATTCCAACGGATATTATCGGATACCGGATATCCAATAACCCTTAACCTTAACCTTATCGGTATTGCCAATATCCGACGGATTTTTATCCATTGACGGTCCTACATACAACTTAAGAAGAAAGAGGTGATCTTTATGACGTGATATCGAAACAAAATATAAGAAATGGATCCTAGTTCTACTCTTTATGTAAAATAATCACACTCTCTCTTTGTGCATGCTTTAGAAATATCATCTTCTTGTGATTGATGTTCCTTTGTAAATATCAAAACCTGCGTGGCCGACCTGCCGAAATTATGCCGGCCCAGTCCCTACAGAGTGAGCATGCTGAAAACTACACAAAATTATTTAAATTCCAGCCTCGCATCATCAAGGAATATTACCTAAAAAGCTTTCATCCAAATCCTCTATAAATGCATGTAAGTTAATTATCTCATCTCAAGAGTATCATCTAATAACCCATAGACCGCCCCGCATCATCCATTTGGTGCTGAGCTTTAGCACAAAGAGAGAGAAAATGACAAGTTTGCACCATTCATCTATTCTGCTACTCTTGGTAGCATTGATCAGCCTATTCTGTCCCTTGACATCTTCTCAAAGCAACGGCATTGCAACCTTTAATACTCCTCCTTACGTCCGTAAGTCTCTCTATCTTTCTTGTTGTTGGAAAGCATTACTAGTGGTTAGTATTTGTATTTCCATGAATCAATCAATCTGAAAGCATGCCAACAAAAATTGAGCATTAGGATTTTGTATGCAGCTTCATCTTGTGATGGGTTTCAAGATGATGGTGTTATGATTGCGGAAGCAAGTGACACTCTTTGGAACGGCGGTGGTGCTTGTGGGTCGTTTTACCAAGTTACTTGCATTAGTGGCACTAACGCGGGCACTGCTCAGCCTTGCTTGAGTTCAAGTCCAGTGGTAGTGAAGATTGTCGATTATTGCCCTCCACCTCAATGTCGGGGTACCCTTGATTTGTCTCAAGAGGCTTTTGCTTCCATTGCTGATCCAAATGAGGGTGCTATCAACATTATCTACCAACAGTACGTACATCATTCTACCAGGCTCGCAGTACTCATTAATTCTACCTAGTATCAATTGGTTTCAAATTTTAACCTAATTATTCTCTCAATAAAAAATCTTGTAAGCTATTGCTTATTGTGTTCTTTGATTTGAATCCTGCAGAGTATAATCGATCAGTTGAGCAGAGCTTGGAGAAAAGTGGATCCACGAATAAAGAAGTAGCAGCGAAAGAGATTCTTGAATTGGATTTGTAGTACCTTAACTGATTGTGTAGTGGTAAAACATAAGATGTCATACCCAAATAAATACTATAAATTGTGTAGTACTAGTAAACATATAAATTATTCAATAACTCTTTTAAAATGAAAGAATACAGAAAGGATTTTTCATTGACGCAATCTGAAAACATCATACTACGTGCATATAATTAGCGAAGCAAGTCCATCCGACGCCCAACACTTGTATTTATTCTAGCAGCACATGTATGATCGTAACCACGGCCATTTGAAGCTGAAAGACCATAAACACATTTAGTCTAACTTTTTGTTTTTGATAGGAAAATAAATATATCGAAGAATCAAACTTGTACATTGTCTATCTCCAGATTTCGAACGATGAAATCTGGAGGGTGATTATACCAAACCGAGTTTGCATTAGATCTTGCATATTTTGCTAAATCATCAGCCATTCTATTCGCTTCTCATTTAACATGAGAGCATTTCCATATGCTAAAATAATTAAGTAAAACAAGACATTCTTGGATGACACTATTTGTCGTCCAATTTATTCTTCCAGTGATTCCATTAATTGCATCCACTATGTTGATGTTGTCGCCTTCCAAGTGCAGCTCAGTAATATTCCTCTCTTTAGCCCATTTCAATCTACTGTTGTGGATGAATTCCCTTTTGCTGCAATGAAAGTTCCTACAGAATTACGAGCTATTAGTCCCACTCCTACTGGTAGTCTTTTATTAATAAAAGAGACATCAAAATTTATTTTGATGGCAAAATCTACAGTTGTCAACCACTTCAGATGTATAGAACTACTTCTACTGATACTATGAGGGGTTATGATTTTTACTTCAATATCAGAAATAGAAAATTTTAACTCGTGGATAAAACTATCTGGCTTGAACTGAACGTTATCAAAAATTATAGCACATCTGAGTTTCCAGATGTGCCACAGAATGCATCCAACAAACCTGATCCTTACCTGCAGCTGCGCATCATTAAAGTTTTGAGCTGTAAACATGTTAGTTAACCAAGAGACCAAATCCAGATTACCAACAGAGGCTAGCATAGTCTAACTTGATGTCAGTTCGATAGTGAGCAGCTGATCTGCCTCCATGGGAAGCTCAACTTTTAAGTTTGCATGTTAAAGAGATTCTGTACATAACAGATGAACTAGCATCCATATCAGTGTTCATGGTTTCTTATCAATAGTGCATTTGAAAGGCCTCCACGCAACTACCGGAAGAATAAGATGGTTCCATATGTATTGAATATTTCACCGATCGATTCTTTGATATGTCTGCATTTAAAATAAAATTAAAAAAACTTGGTGCGTGTGACATAAGTGGGCATGCTAGATATCATTGAATATGACGCTTTTTGGCATTTCCTTCTTAAAACCACACCTTTAGAAAAACGGCTAAGAAGCTCTTGGCAAAGAAATGTATCTATCGAAACTAAACTGGAAACTGCAACCTAAACAGCTGACCAAAGTTCATATATATGATTTGAATGTGAAAACTGGGAGCGGTTTTGGTTCATCAGGATTGGCTTTGGCATGTAAAGAATGTTTCACTTTGATATTGTTCACTGCTCAAGAATATCTTGTTACATCCTTGCAAAATCTGGTCCTATGCATAAAATATGGCTCCATGGAACTTATGGTTCTTTACGACTATCTTTATAATACATAAATCTCAGTTGATGAAAATTTATTATAAATAAAAACAAAATATTATTGATAGATAATAACCCATAGTACAGGAGACAGATATAACAACAAGTACATATCCCACTACATTCATATTCTTACTCCAATCATTTACTCATGCATTTACTTTTACCTTTTCTAACAGCTCCCCGTCATCGGTACAAGCACTTATTATGAAAATAAACAGTCTTGTCGAAACTCTGCATTTTCCCTCCAAACGGTATTCCACACAAGCTATTGTAACTCACGTTCAACCTAGACAACTCCAAACCCTTGATTTCTTCAGGGATTGCACCAAAGATTTTGTTATGTGATAAATCCAACGCAATCAAACTCTTTGGAAACTTGACCTTTGATAAATCAAACTCGAATTGGTTCCACGACAAGTCCATATAGTCTATCACATTATGGCTTGGATTAAAGAGTACAGATGCATCCCCATCAAAGTTGTTCCTCGACAAGTCAATCCTTCCATAATCCATAGCACCTAAAGATTTTGGAATTGTTCCCGAGAGCTGATTGTGAGACAAGAACAATTGAGGTATAATAGGTCCAGGAAATCTCCCAAAAGTTTCAGGAACTAAACCCGTGAGTTTGTTGTTAGACAAGTCAATGGATTTAACATATTTTAGTTCAGAGAGATTGGGTGGAATGGAGCCGGAGAATTGATTAGAAGAGAGGTCGAGGAACTTGAGGTTCCTAAGTTGGTTAAGGAAGTCGGGAATTGGACCTGAGAGACTCAAATAGGTGAGATCTAGTATAATGAGATGCTTTAACTTTGTGATAGATGGTGGGATTGAACCCGTGATATTCCTAAGTTTCTGAAAAGTTAGAGATTCAAGATAAGTAAGATCACCTACTGAGGATGGAATTTGGCCAGAGATTTCACCTTGAGACAAGCTGAGTTCGTTGATACGGTTGGTCTCACTATCACATGCGACTCCGTTCCAGTTGCAACAGTCTGTATCCGGAACCCATGTAGCTAGATGAGAAGGGTTGTTTAGATACTTCTTAATATTCATTAGAGCTTCATAGTCACTAGGATTGCATTTTCCTAAAGCAGCAGCATGAGAAGGTAATATTAGAGTAGCAGTAGCTAAAAAGAGAAGAAAGAGCGAGCAATAGAGAGGGAAAGAGTGTTGGATCTTCATGGCGTTTTGGCTTTGTTTTCGTATATGTTGTGAAGAAGAACTGAGCAGAATGGAGTTATATTTATAGCACCAGCCAGTTTGACACACATACAGTTTGCACATGTATTTGCATGGTTTCACTTCTGAACCATCGTATGGGCTATCACTTTATCAGCGTTCCACGTCGATACTCGATAATTGCACTAAAATAATAGTTTGGGTTTCATACATTGTCCATTTTCACCAACCGTAGGCCAATGCCTCATGTCTCAACTCTATAGTTCCAAATCAAAGTTCTCGTGCATTATTGTGAAAAACAACATTTTTATAGGCCATTTTAATTTGTACTAAATGTACTTCTTTGATTTTGAACTCCATCATTTAGGTAAGGTATGGATGGCTGTTGAGACTGAGAATCTTTGGCATTCACTGTTCGTTTAATTTCAACCAATCATTACATTACCGTCCCATATTTTTCACTTCTAGTAGTGCGATGCTTATCAAGTTCTTTAGGCGTGAAAACTATTGTGCTTCTCATATTTAAATATGTCTACCACAATCGTATTTTTCTCATTCGTCATATCTATTAGTTTGTCAAAAAAAATAGATCTATTTGCATGGGTACTATACAAATTTAATTCACAAAATTCTTGATTTTGATAATAGCTCAGACGAGAAGACGTAATATTAACTTTGAATATCATTCAAAGATATGCAAAACTCATTATTGCTCGAGGTTTGTATAACTCCGAAGCGCAAATAAAGCACGCAGCTCTCAGTATTGTTGTCACAATGTATACACGGTGCAAATTTTACATTAGTTTTCTAAAGCTCGTTGATACATATAATTATTATGCATTGTCGTAAAGCTCGCAAAAGCTTACACTTAAGGGCGCAAAATTTTGCGACATTCCTTATTATTGCTTGCCGTTACATTTTATATGGCGCATATGTTTTCTCTAAAGTAAAACCAAAATATATACCACAAAATCTGTCTTGAAGTGATGAAGGAGATAATTTTGTACGCTTGCAAAAGTGATGCCGAAAAATCTTCCAACCGTTTGGCTTAATGACGAAAATAACAAAAACTGCAAAAATCAAATATTTGGGTAAATTCGAAAATTAAATAATACCGCATATATGTGACATTTGTTATACATGTCAATTTTGGATACTTCTTCTTATACTTCAAGAATGATTATTTATTCCATAGAATATGAAGAATAAAGACAATTAAGGGACGGATAAAATCAATTCCTGGATGAAAAAGACATTTAAAATTTGATATTGTCTTTTTTACCAGTGGACGTTTAACTCATTTTTCCAAATTATAAAGGAAAAAAAAGAAGGAAAAAAAAAGAACAAGCTAGATACACGTAATCAGAAAACATAGAATAAAAGCAAGGATTAAAAAGAATTATTATTTTCCTCATTGTTAGCTCCCATACCGATTATCGTAGCACAATTTGTGCTGAAAATTGATAACGTGTTGTGATTTCCTTATGATCAATTGAACTGTCAATGCTAAGCTACCAACTATATTGCAGTTATGCAGATAGAGATGAGTTAAAGTTCTTTTGTTTTTTTGGGGCGTTAACTTGTATACCCGTATATATGTTAAGATTCACTAAAACAACAATTTTTTGTATTGGAAATAATTTTTTTTTTTGTTTTATTGCATTGAAAACATGAATTTTTTGCATTGGGAATAAGATTTGTTGTTTTTAGTACAACAAAAACCAATTCGTAGTAGAACAAGACAAAAAACACACAATTTCCAATGAAATAAAATAATTCTTTAATAGACCTTAACATATATACGATATACAAGTTAACAAAATCCTTTTTATATACCCCGCAAAAACACTAACGGTACCCCTATTAGTTAGTTATGATAGTTATAATTATGTTAAGATGAAATTCCTAAAATTATCTGAAATTTTTTATACGTATACCCCCTATCTGTTTTTACAACTTCTTAAGTGAAAAAGGTTTGTCATATGATCGTAAAGACGAACATTTTTAGACATTTTTAGACTAAAACGCATCGGTGGCGCAATTAGTCTTCACTTGTTTCTTGCACTAACACCACCAATATAGTACATCAAGAGATCATAATTAAATTGGATTTCCATCGTACCCATTTTGGCTCTACATGAACTGATTAATTGCATATGTAGATGATTGCATATAGTCTGACTCTGTTGTATTGATCCTAATAATGGATTCGATTTGGTGGCTTTAGCATGAAAGCAAGGATCGAATCCATGGATTCTACCCAAAAACAATAGATCCAAAACAAAGACATTAAAGTTCCACACCTCCAATTATCATGAAAACTTGAAAAACCCCATTTATCTCTAATTCGATCCAATTAAAAAATAATGTAGACCTCATATTGATTAAAAGTTATTGAATTAGATTATTTTGATTCGAATTCTGATCAATTCTTATAAGTTGATTAGGTTTTGTTTAGTTTAGTTGATTTTATCTCTGTATAAGGTTAGATGTTTATGGTTTTGCTATCCAGAAGAAGAAGACTAGGAGTATTGTTAATTTTATTTATTTTGTGATCCAAGTCCAACATCATAAATGAGACAAACGGAAGAAGAGAATGAGAAAGATAGAAACGACGAGTTTATTTAGGGTTATGTTATATGATTTTTCTTGGCTAGAAGAAGAAGATCTATGGGTAAATCAAGATAAAACTAGAGTTTGTGGATAAGGCTGAGGAGATTTAAGAACGATTAGGCTTTTTAAGTTGGAGGATCATCTGTGAAGAGAAGAAGGAAACATGTGTTCTGTTTTTCTGTACTAGCATCAAATAGAGGATCAAAAGCAATCCCTGCACTCGGGTATTCATGCACTTCTATGCGATTCTCAATTACTGGATCTACGATCGTGTCAACGGTTTCTTATAAATGCCGAAATTGAGAATAATGGAACCAATAATGATGATTCGAACAACCCTGTGGTTGTTGATAAAGGGAAAACCACCTTTGCACTTCAAGGCTATGAGGGGATTGCTACTGAAACCATTAAGGAAACTGAGACTTCAATTGTTGTTGCTTCAGTGACGGAAGAAGCCGAACCACGAGTGGAAGAAACTGGGGTCGGGGGCATACGAACTTGACAGATTTGATGGGGTAGATAGATAAACTTTGAGGGTAGATAGATAAAGGGGTACCACTAGTGTTTTTGTGGGTATATAGAAGAAGACCCTTTTTCTTTTACGGAAAATGGGTTATTTGTCCAAGTATTTTTAAAACACGGTTCTAATGGACGAGTAAAAATTAGTATGGGTGAAATGGACACAAAAAAATAGCAAGGATGATACTGGATTCATCCTGGCTTAAACTTAAAAAATAGCGAGGATGAAACTGGATGCATCTTGTATAAATTAAAAATAAGAAAAAATATTTGAAAATGGGCAGGATGAAACTGTTTACATCCTGGTTATTTTTATATTTTTGTCCATTTAAACAGGATCAAAATCTAGATGTCTTTTTCACCCAGAAATTGTTGATGTTAATCTTTTTAACCAATTTTGTGTTTTTTTTACGGTTAAAATTTATTCATTACGAAACCGAACTTACATATTTGGAAGATAGAGTCGAGTTAAAGTTCAATCGGCAAGCAACTGTCGCTAACAATACAGTGAGAGTAAAATGGACGGTTAGAGAGAAAATGGAATTTTATTCCTTTCCATATATATTCACTTTTCTAAAATTTCTCGACAACTTATGCAATTTAGAGCAACTGCAGTGGTGCGATCAAAACCAAAGATCAAAGATCAAAAAAAAGACCAAAATTTGGGTTTAGTCCGTGTTGTGACGCAACGGTACATGATTAAAATTTCGTCAGGCGGACTTTAAAAGTCCGCCCCATTTTTTTTTTGTAAAATTTCATCAGGCGGACTTTAAAAGTCCGCCCCATTTTTTGTAAATTTCATCAGGCGGACTTTAAAAGTCCGCCCCATTAAAATTTCATCAGGCGGACTTTAAAAGTCCGCCCCATTCTTTATAACTTTCATCAGGCGGACTTTAAAAGTCCGCCTCATTCTTTCTTTTTTTATTTAATTAAAATTTCATCGGGCGTAATTTAAATCTCCGCCCGTTAACAAGCGTACTTTAAATTTACGCCCAGCAACAAGCGTACTTTAAATTTACGCCCGACTATATTAGAATTTGGGATTTGGTCGCGACCATATTTGGTCTGGAATTTGATCTTTGGTTGGGATTTGATCTTTACTCTGTCCCACTGTGTTACGATCTCATCCCAAATTTTTGGTTATACTCGCCCACTGTGGATGCTCTTACCACGCTCGATGTTTATCGGTTGCCGTAGATAATAAACAACTTTATCTAGTTACTTTGACCAGTCAAATGGCGGGTCAGCCATATACACAATACCGACTTCATACGACGGATAGGAGTTTTGAACATTAATTTTGCCTAGAAATGTTTCTATAGCTATGGCTTAGCATATACACTAGCCTGAATCCATCGGGAGAGAGAGACTACCTTCATTTTTTCAAAGCCCCGTTCCTTGTGACGGATGTTTTGTTGGCGACATCTCTCTTAGCGATATATTTGTAGTCTACTAGGTTTACTAGGTTTTACGGTTTACTAGTTCTTTCCTAGTTTTAGTCTTACGTAAATATAGTCATATTCCTAAAATATCTCTATTTGTTGTAACTTCTTAGTTAATTCCTATGTAATCTAATTCTTATATATATCAATAAGAATAAACAAAATATTCACAGTTGTGAATCCATTAAACTCTGTCTCCTAAAATCTATTATGGTATCTTCGTGCTAGGTATTTCTCTCCAAACAAAAAAAAAAAAAACGAGTTTTTTTTTCTTTCCAGAAACAAGTTCTCTTCACAACTGCCGTGAAGTTTCTTCTCCAGGGCTAAGACTCTCCCGGCATCAGCTGTCATCCAAGCCAATCTTGCTTCAACAACAGCAATCGATTTTCTCTATTCATCGCTTCCAATGGGTGATATCTCTGATCCAACTGTAAACACCAACAACACAAACACTGGTATTGTTGATTCTAACCCTCACCTTCATCCTTCTAGTCCTTACTACGTTCATCCGGCAGACAATCCTACTACTATTCTCTATCAACCAGTTCTCACAAGTGAAAACTATGCCACTTGGGTTCGTGGTTTCCGTAAGGCTTTGAGTGCCAAGGCCAAACTAGGCTACATCGATGGCACAATTGTTAAGCCAGACATTCCAGCTGATATACCGTACTGGCAACGCTGTGATGATCTTGTTGGCAGTTGGGTTTGTAATTCCTGTGAACCAGAAATTGGTCGTAGTGTAATGTCTTTCGACACTGCTCATGAGATGTGGATGGACTTGAAGAGTCGTTTTGCTCAGTCCAATGCCACAAAATTATATACAATCAAGCAATCGATTTCAACCTTGAAACAGGAGCATCATTCGGTTGCTCAATACTACACCCAGCTCAAAACTCTTTGGGATCAATTGGATTCTTTTCGGCCTCCAACACCATGTATTTGCCATGCTGGTAAGTCTATTATTGAACACCATAATCAAGATCGTGCTATGGAGTTTTTACAGGGGCTTCAAGATCGTTTCTCTGCCTTGCGAAGCCAACTCCTAGTCACTGAACCATTGCCATCGGCTGCTAAGTTGTACAACCTCGTACGCCAAGAAGAAGAGCAACAAGGAATAAATTCTGCTGCTGTTCCACTAATTGAATCGGCTGCTTTGAATGCTTCTCACACAGACGCAAGACCACAGCGTCATTCCTCGCACTTCCGTCCAGTCCCTGGGAATCAATCCTATGGCAACAAACGACCTCGACCTTTTTGTGATCACTGTAATCGACATGGTCACACACGCCAGGTCTGTTGGAAGCTTCACGGCTATCCCAATGGCTCTTCCAACGCTGCTTCCCACAACTCTCACGTTGCTGCTGCTGTCCACACTGCTGCTCCCAATGCTCTAGCCTCCGTTGCTGTACCTGCTGCTCCAATGGCCCCATCGATCACTCCTGAGCAGTACGCTCAGCTGCTTCACCTACTGAACCCGAACAGCAACAGTGATGTGTCTTCTCCAGCAGCAACCTGTGCAGGTACGGTCTCTACTGCCATGTTGCCTTCCTTCCCACATGTATTTACTTGTTCTTTGTCTACCTGGATTATCGACAGTGGTGCAACGCACCATATATGCTCTTCTATATCATCTTTCACCACTTATGAGGTGGTTGATAAACCAATTGAAGTACAATTGCCAGATGGATCGTTACCTCTGTGAGCCATATTGGAAATATTGATTTATCCCCAGCAATCAAATTAATTGATGTTCTTCATGTTCCCAGTTTTAAATTCAATCTCATATCGGTTAGTCAACTAACCAAAAAACCAAGTGTTGTATTAAATTTTCTCATGACTCATGTGTCTTCCAGGACCTTCAAACGAACAAGGAGATTGGATGGAGTAGGCGCATTGCGGGCCTATATCATTTTAGCTTACGTCCTTCTGTTTTCTCTTTTATTGCAAATAAGAAGCCAATGGATATATGGCATTGCCGATTAGGCCATCCCAGCGAGGATTGTTTTCGTTTCTTATATCGTACTTTTGATTGCATTGATTCTAAAAATCACTCTTGTATTGTGTGTCCCTTGTCTAAACAAACAAGGTTACCATTTAATAAAAGTAGTTCTACATCTTCTTATGCTTCCAGCTAATTCATGCTGATATTTGGGGGCCATTTTCCGTAGCATCTTCTACGGGTGCCAGATATTTTCTCACTTTTAGTTGATTACACTCGATGCACTTGGGTTTATCTCATGGTTGTAAAATCCGAGACTCTCACATGTCTACAAAATTTTTCCAATTTGGAATCCGACAATATGGACACAAGATTGCTACCATAACTTCTGGGAATCATACTAAATTCATTCCTCAACTTCAAACTTTTCGTTCGGATAATGGTTCTGAATTTAAATCTAAAACACTACAATCTTGGTTTCATCAGAATGGTATTTTGCATCAAACAAGTTGTGTCTACACGCCCCAACAAAATGGCATTGTCGAACGTAAACATAGACATCTTCTCAATGTAGCTCGTGCCTTACGTTTTCAGTCTAATGTTCCTTTGAATTTTTGGGGTGAATGCATATTAACTGCGGCATATTTAATCAACAAAATGCCAACCCCAGTTTTATCACATAAATCTCCTCATGAAATGTTATTATCCACATTACCGTCTTATTCTCATTTACGGATTTTTGGTTGTCTTTGTTTTGGACGCAACCCACGTCCATCTCACAAATTTGACGCTCGTGCTAGATCGGGCATTTTTGTTGGCTATCCTTATAATCAGAAAGGCTATAAAATATATGACCTTGAATCCAAGACAATTTACACATCCAGAGATGTTGTATTTCATGAAACTATTTTTCCATTTCATGATATCAGTTCTCTTCCGCAATCAACTATCACTCCCATGATCGCGACTCTGATATTGCTTTCTATGACTCCATTTTACTTCCACATGGAGATAACTCTACACAAAAATCTGTTATTTCACCGCCGTCACCTGTCCCAATGGCACAGGATTCTTCTATAAATCCTCGGCCTATCTTCACTAATGCCGAGATGACATCCTCTCGTTTGCAAACTGGAAATAATTCTTCTGACCTTTCCCATTGCACTCATCTTCACCAATTTCCCCTGCTACGGATATATCATCATCACGGCCAATTCGCACAAAGTCCGCTCCTTCGTACTTGAAGGATATCACTGCACTATTCCAAAATGCAATTCCACTTCAGTTTATCCAATGACTGAATATTTGTCATTTGATAAATTTTCTCCTACTCATAAAGCTTTCCTCGCTAATGTAATTCTTACGGAGGAACCCAAAACATACTCACAGGCCAAGCTATGCCCTAAATGGAGAGCAGCTATGGCCAAAGAAATTCTTGCTCTACAAGCCAATGACACTTGGATTCAGGTTGATCTTCCACCGGGTAAAGTGGCAATAGGCTGTAAATGGGTGTTTAAAATTAAATTTAATGCAGATGGTTCAATAGAACGATATAAAGCTCGCTTAGTGGCAAAAGGATATACCCAACAAGAAGGAATTGATTTTTATGATACTTTTGCTCTGTTGCTAAACTCGTCACAATGCGTGTGCTATTATCCATTGCTGCCATTCGAGGCTGGTCTCTCCATCAACTTGATGTCAATAATGCATTTTCAAGGAGATCTTGATGAAGAAATTTACATGAAATTACCACCTGGTTTAGGTTCTGAGGGCCACTCCAAAGTTCTTCGATTAAAAAAATCTTTATATGGGCTGAAGCAAGCTTCTAGGCAATGGTTTGCCAAATTTTCTTCGGTGTTACTTGCTGAAGGTTTTCAAAAATCATTATGTGATAATTCTCTCTTCACATATCATAAAGGCAACACATCCATTTTTGTCCTTATTTATGTAGATGATATAATTATCACTGGTACTGATAATATTTTCATCACTTCTCTCAAATCAAGACTTGCGTCCTATTTCTCAATCAAAGATTTAGGAAAATTACAATACTTCTTGGGCATAGAAGTTTCTCGTTCTTCCAAAGGAATTTTCCTCTGTCAAAGGAAGTACATTCTGGATATCCTAAAGGATTCTGGACTCACTGGATCGCGCACCTCTTCGTTCCCTATGGATGCGCACCTGAAATTGACATCCGAGGCTGGTACACCTTTGCCAGATCCTAGTATTTATCGGCGCTTAATTGGTCGTCTATTATATCTTACAGTCACACGACCGGATATCACTTATGCAGTGAATTATTTAAGTCAATTTATGCAACGTCCCCATTCTTCTCATCTGGATGCTGCTAATCATGTTTTACGATACCTTAAAGGTACTATTGGTCATGGAATTTTTTTGGCCTCTTCCACTCCTTTGATACTCAAAGGATATACCGACTCTGATTGGGCATGATGTCCAATGACCCGACGATCCACTACTGTCTATCTTGTTACTATAGGTAACAGCCCAGTTTCCTGGAAATCTAAAAAGCAACCAACTGTTGCTCGTTCCTCTGCTGAGGCTGAATATCGGGCCCTTGCACATTTAACTGCAGAACTACAATGGCTTCGTTATTTGTTTCAGGATTTAAGAATTCCTTGCATTCTTCCAATAATTGTTTCTTGTGACAGTCAAGCAGCTATTCACATTGCTCAAAATCCAGTGTTCCACGAGCGGACGAAGCACATCGAAATTGATTGTTATTTTTTCCGAGAAAAACTGCTCAACGGCTTAATCAAACCACAACATCTACAGTCTTCTGAACAGCTTGCAGATTTATTCACAAAACCTTTAGGTGTCAAGCAATTTCAGCATTTGGTTAGCAAGTTGGGTATTCGATGTGGATCGACTCCTCCAACTTGAGAGGGGGTGTTAGCGATATATCTGTAGTCTACTAGGTTTACTAGGTTTCCCAGTTTACTAGTTCTTTCCTAGTTTTAGTCTTACGTAAATATAGTCATATTCCTAGAATATCTCTATTTGTTGTAACTTCTTAGTTAATTCCTATGTAATCTAATTCCTATATATATCAATAAGAATAAACAAAATATTCACAGTTGTGAATCCATTAAACTCTGTCTCCAAAAATCTATTAATCTCAAGTTATGTTAAGATCATTTTGCATTTCAGATCACTTTTATGTGCTGCTTAATAATCTGGTTATAGTACGAATGAATCAGAAAATGGGTCGTATATCCAAATATTTTTAAAACATGATTGTAATGGACGAGTAAAAATTAGTATGGGTGAAATGGACACAAAAAAAATAACAAGAATGAAACTGGATTTATTCTGACTTAAACTTAAAAAAGAACGAGGGTGAAACTGGATGCATCTTGATGTAAATTAAAAATAAGAAAAAGTATTTGAAAATGGGCAGGATGAAATTGTTTACATCCTGACTATTTTTACAATCTCGTCCATTTAAACAGTATCAAATTTTACATGTCTTTTTCACCCAGGAGTTGCTGATTTTAGTCTTTTAAACCAATTTTGTGATGAATTTTGTTATATCTTCCATTTCTTTCAACAACTGTGTCGTCTGTACTGCTGTAATTGATAACAGGTGTGGTATGGGTGCCATATACTTACTAGTACGTACGACAAGTGCATGCCATGTCTTTACCAGATGAAATGTTTTTTATGTTTGTTTTGTTGCGCATCATACATTTTCTGATCGCTTGATATTGAAAGTCTATGTAGGTAGATTAGGATATGATGATCCGTGCCATGACGGCACGGGATTTAATTTGTTCCTGGTGTTGCTGAACGATTGTTTCTTATCGTATTTCGACATATGTCCTGTTAAATCTAACTCCAGTGTTATTACATTGTGTCATTTTTTTCCTAGATGAAGCATACTTAATTAAATTTGTTTTCAATGCATATTTTTAAATTAATAATTAACCAAAAATATGTAAAGCTCTAATAAATGGCGGAATTGTGGAATTTTACGTAAATATTTGTAAAATATGGAAGCATTAAAATTGAACGACAACAATTTTTACATGACTACTACCCCATATTATTCCAATACCGTTACAAAGTTCTTTGAAACTTTGGAACAGAAGTTCTAAAATTGTATACATGGAGAAAAAGAATATAAGAGGTGGTGCATATGCTGGTTTTCATGTTCCCAAAATCCAACATGTCGCGGTTCCATACACGCTTTTTCAATTTTGAGTATGCATACAAAAATATAGGATTAACATCTAACTTACTTCAGAAACCAAAGAGAATACATGTACACACACCATTTTGTACATAACCTTGAAAGGAACATTAATGCTTGATGACTACATAAGACCAAATTTAACCTATATCTAACCAACTATTTAAGATAACCCATTTAGAATGATTGCCGATATCTGTATAAGTGGATTGTTGTTAGGAAAATCTTTTATCGAGATCAACATGCCAACGATCAAACGGAAAAAATTATTTGCAAAAGCATGAGTTCCAATAGTTCACCTGTATAAATTGAGAAAAATATCAGTTCCACATTATATTAAAAATACATGAAATTTAATAGCTTATTTAAAAGAGTAGCTTGATGTGAGACTGTTGCAATGACCAAATGCAAGAGAAATTAATTTTTAATATAAGATGGTAGTGTTGTTGGTGTTCCAAATTTTCTCCAGTTGCATATCCATATTCATTATGAAATAGTGTTACAAATTAACTTTTATAGGGAAAGATTGTGCCTAAGGAAGTTCTTCATGGCTATCGTACAGGCTTTCTAATTTGTTACAATATCAAAATAAATTACTCTGCATAATTGATTTCAAACGACTAATTTATAAGAAAGTGATACACTAACTCAACATGATTTTATCCCGATTGAATCATAGGAACTTCAGAATAAAAAAAAGGGTAGGGAACTAAGTACGATATTGGAAAGAGATGTAAGATTTAGTTATAGTCTCATTAATTAACACGACACATGCTACCATCTATTTTTTTCATCCATCATTTTACCGTGAACATAAATCATCAAGCAACTGATTACTGATTTTATTCCCTAACAAAATTGAATTTTTATTGAACCAACCGACGTTCGGCACCACAATCTCAATTCATATTCTATGTTTCTATTGGACACTACCAACATATTTTTCACAAAATATTTTCTAGCTTTTCCTTTTTCAGCGAATTCACAACAAACAGATTTCACATACTGATATCGGTATAATTATCAGGTAACATACTAATAACACAAACTCTGACTTTCAGTTATCTTGTCAAAATTGAAATATAGAGACTGTTGCAAGAATCAATGTGTTGGGTGTTGGATCTCTAATAACAAAATATCATATTTAGAAGTACATGCATAAAGAGTTAAAAGAGCCAAATAATATGAGAAAACTTACAATTCTACAACCTCCTTGTTCATGTCAACATCTGTAGACCTTCTGTCAAAGCATTCACGTAATTGATAATTTACATTTTCTCCAACCTCTGTGGTGTTATACAAAACTGAGCTTAAAACTTATTGAGAATTGTACGAACTGAACATATAGTAGGTCCCTGGAAAAAAATATTGAACTATTATACTTCATCCAAGCTCAAATATTGGTATTAAGGGTCCAAAAGTAGCTTGTAGTGAGACCAACAATACAGAAACGCGAATAAACCTTTCACCCGACCGTATATATATCTAGCAAACGAATCTGGCCTTCCACAAACCCTCTAAATAACATGTTAATAAGAACAATATCCTATATTATACTTCGTGAACATTGTTACAATGGACTCTAGCAGTGCTAAATTCATCCGGAATTAATACGTAATGAAAAGATTTTTACCAAAACTCAATGTATATAATCAAATATTGGTATTTACCTCGACAAAGAAAACCAACCTGTGTCCCTTCTCCCTTGCTTTAGGTGGTATTTCATCTCCGAAAAAGTTTCGATGAACCTGCAAATTTGAAAAATTGGAATGATAATAGAGCAAAATGCAAAGGCAAGATTTTAAAATATTTTATAAACTAATCTAAAATTCAAAAATTAAACCAGATCTTACTCAAGTAAAAAAAGGACTAAAATCATCACATACCCACTAGAACAACAAATACAACAAAAGAAAAACAGCCAAAAGACTCCAACTTACCAATACAACAAAAATGGACCAAAGGTTGTAAATCCAAGAGTGCCAAAGTAAACGAAGAACAACAAAGTAAGACTAATTTATAAATGTTTGAAACGTCATTTTTGTTAAATCAAAATAAGAAAATCAAAGAACCTAATCTACCAGTTGGATCGCCTCTATAATTATTCACATTATAATATAATACCTTAAAATGATTTGTGCAGTTGGATACATAAAATGTCTATTTATTGGTATTTGGTTCGTAGAATCAACTTCGATTTGACCATATTCGAAGTCTACAAAAAGTGAAAAATTTTGGGTTAGCTAAATACGGCAAGATTGCTATAAACAAAAAAAGAAGCACGATGAACTAAAAGCTAATTCAACCGGTAGTGCTCACGTATTAACAATTCAAGTGAGACTTGGAAATCATACCAAAAAGTAAATTTACAAGATTAACAATAAAATATAGAACTTGAAAAATAATCAACCTTTATATTTCTTGTTAAGAGGAAGTGGGATGCACAAAATCAAATTCAAACAAAACTTAATAATCTAAAATAAAATTAATTGGGAGAAAATAAAAATATTCACCATACAAATTTAAAAATGAAATTCTAATTCAGAGAACAGAGAGAAATACAAACATTAAGTCGAAGACGCTGCAGCTACTGCGCTTTAAAACCATTTGATAAATTTAATGAGCGTTAATCTAATCTTTACACAAATTAACCCTAAAACCACAAAATAAAAATAAAAAATCTGAAACATTTCTCAATAACTCAAATTAAAAAACACCAATTGGATGAAAAGAAATTTAGATGAAAATTGATAAACTATAAAAAAAAACTATAAGAAAACAAATATAATAACAAACGATCTTTTCAATATCCAGCGGATGATAAAGAGATCTTCTTTGGTAGAAATATTTTACACATGGAGAAATTGAAATATTATGGGCATAAGAAGATCTTTTGATTTATTTATTTTTTGATGAAAAAAAAAATACGATGAAGAAGAAAAAAAATGAAAAAGATGAAAGAAAATAATCAAATTTTTTTTGAAGCATGAATTAAGAGGGAGTTTAATTTACAATAAAAAAACGGTTTCACATTGAATGTGAAGAATAACTTCAAATAAATGACACTGGGAGGGTGAAGTGGAGTTTGAAATATGTGGCTCGATCTGGACCCTTGGAAATGTAGATTGAAAATCTTAAATCAGTGTCTCAATATTAATCCTTCGTTATATGCTAAAAATATTAATTGAAAAACAAAAACATATGACTCAATCTGAACCGTCCTTTATGTGTCTGAAATGTAAAGAGCCGTCCATATGAAAAAACACCATTGCCCTTTATAATATAGATTCATCCAAGCATTACCCTTAAGGTGGCTGCAGAGCTTGGAGAGAGAGAGAGAGAGAGAGAGGGGAGCAGGAAATTCAATTCAGATTGTTGCTGGGTATGCTAAAATTCTAGTGTATGCTTGCAGGATGTTTTGGTGGTCTAACGTTTATTTAGACTTTAGAGTTAGTATGAATACTGCATAAATGGATTGTATTGTAATAAAATCTCTATATAAACACACCTCATAACTTTCACCTGCTATCTAATCTAAGCATCATTTCCTATCTATCACGTACCACCGTTGAAACTTGCCCAATGCAATTGAGATATGGCACCACACCACCACCCCATGACAATTAATATATGCCATCCGTACCAAGATCAATCACACATATAATTCTCTTAAAGATTCTTGGTCGATCTCGGTTTGCAGTCAACATCCGTTGTATCCAAGTTATATACATACACGAGATTAAATGTGATTAATTAGGATGGATTTATAAGGAATATTTTCTTATTAATGGCAGCGTAAACTATCTGGTAATTCATCTATAAATTGTGAATACGAATTTTTCATCTTCACTCATCGAGGAAGATACCCACACACTAATCAGTTCATCAATCCTTGGTTTTAAGTAAAGTAAAGCAAACAATGGCAGCAAGGTCTCCCTTAGGCATAGTACTAGTTTTGATCAGCTATTGTTCTTTGGTAACTGCACTTAGTGGCACGGCAACCTTTTATAATAAATACGTTCGTAAGTAAACTTATCGCTCTCTTTCCCACACCGTCTCTCCGGTGTCGAGGGTCATTGGACCAGACAAATGTATCTGTGTCACACTAGAAAATTTCACGTTAAACTTACTGACAAATTTTAAACTGAATATGCAGCTTCGTATTGCTATGGGAACAAAAATCAGGGTGTGATG
This sequence comes from Papaver somniferum, assembly GCF_003573695.1. Taxonomy (NCBI): domain Eukaryota; kingdom Viridiplantae; phylum Streptophyta; class Magnoliopsida; order Ranunculales; family Papaveraceae; genus Papaver; species Papaver somniferum. The sequence goes on from NC_039362.1 coordinate 135,979,548, forward strand.
ATTGCGGCAGCCAGTGATGCATTGGGGAACAAAGACGCTGCTTGTGGACATATCTACAATGTTACCTGTGTGGGTCCCACTAATGCGGTCCCACATCCTTGTACGCGTACACCTACAGTGACAGTGAAAATCGTTGACTATTGTCCTGGATGCGGAGGAACCATTGACTTATCTGCAGTAGCATTTGCCAAGATTGCTAATTCTGTAGCTGGTGTCATCAAGATCGAATACAATAGGTATACAAATTGTATGATTTTTTGATCTTGACCACGACCTATCCAAATCAAAACTTAATTACAAGATAAGCACCTTGAGTTCAGAGACACCTCAATGTTTTCCTTGCCTAATTTGCTTATACTCTCGTTATTTGATCTTGCAGGATAAAATAAACAAAGAAGAATGGGAAGTACGGGATATGCACAGTGCTGGTGCTTTAGAGAATGTTTTACAAAGAAATAAATGGTCGAGTGGCCTGTAATACGATTGGCAGTATTGTATTCTTTTTTCAATATGACAGACACCATTGGCAATAATAAAATGATGAGCAAAAATCTTTTCAGCTGAGCAAAAACAATCGAAACATGCATGCAGAGTCCGCGAAAACACGATAATCCAACTAGAATCCAGGAGAAAAGTAACAAATAAACGATCAAGACAATTAATCTCAAGAAGAGTTATAAACAAAAACGATATTTTCATTAACGAGCCAAACCAAAGCTAAAATGAAAGTTACAATGAGCATGCATGGCTTATATAACCTTTCATTCATTAACCTAGAAAAACCTAGATATTACTAAAATTACTAAAAAAAACAATACCAATATAATCAAGAAACAAGGGAAATTACTGGCTTAACAAACGAACCAGTCCCGACTTAATTCATTAGATGCAATGAAGGTTAAAAGCATGGCTAATGCACTACCCTTGCGGTCGTTAATAAGGATCCCCCCACCGTTACTTTTGGTATGGGTGGCATTACCATGACTCCCGACGGTGCAGACACCAGTGCAACCGCTGCTGCCTTTTTGACCACTTTTAGTACTGCTGCTTTCACCACCACTTTCGCTGCCGCTTTCACTACCACTACTGCCGCTTTCGCCACCACTTCCGTGACCGCTGCTACTGCTACCACCTCCAACAGCACCATGGCCACCTCCTCCTGCACTTCCTCCTCCACTTCCACCTGCACTTCCTCCTCCACCTGAACTTCCACCTCCACCTCCGCCTCCACTCCCACCTCCTCCTCCACCTCCACTTCCACCCGCACTGCCTTCTCTCATATATACGGTAATGTGTTTTTTCTTGCTTCCAAAATCTAGATTATTAGCTGAAACATGTGATAAGAACAAGAGGAAAAGGAAAACAAAAACTAGTTTTGGATTCATCTTGATTTTTCTTAACGGTTAAGAGAAAAAGGATCGTCTAGTGAGAATCGTATACTAATAAGATTGATACCACCCATTTATATGTATAAAATGCTGGAATTAGGTTATTTATTTGTTTAAACTTATCTTTTAGCTTGAATAAGTCAATAGTAGACTTAGTAGTACTACTGGCCAGTCCAATAGTAAGTTCCGTTTTTCATTAGGATTTCCTTCTCTCCAGGAGTTCCGTTTGCTAATGTTGCAATCCCAACTCCCACAATTTTAGATTGACCGGAATGTTGTGCGAGAAAGGCACGGCGCCTTATGAACGTAGTCAGTACTGACAAATGGGAGATGTAGCTCCCTAGTTCAGTATATGGGCCAACAAAATCAGCCCGTTTCAGTTTTCTTGCGTTATTGACCAAAAACATTACTGGGGTACCATTTTTTATCTTACCCGGTAACTAATAATTGACGGTGCTGGTAATTAATAATTCGCCTTGCCACTTTTGGCTTTATACAGTTCATATCGTCAACCCTTTGCTTGCAACCAGATTTTCAAGTAGAGATACGTCAAATGGACTCCAAGTTTCTATAGATACTAGATTTGTGCCCATTGCGTAATATACCAATTTCACTCTATTTGACTATATGTTTTCCATGAAAACATTACAATATAAGATGATTATGTAGATAAGATGATGCTCCAACTGCAGGTAATAGTGTAGAATACACGAAAAATCCTACCTGATAGCCACCAGGATATATAACAAAAGAACCGGAAAACGAACCATGAATTAGTTTGTGTATTTTTTTTTCCGTAACTACGGATTTCTATTGTTAAGCTAATTGGAGAGTTTAACTTGATTTTAATGAACAATTCTACTGAGAATATTGAGGGTTCCAGATGATTGAATTTTGTTGTAACCATGTGATTGGCTTGTGGAAGGCCACTATCCTACCATCGAAAATTGATAGGACAAATATTTGGATGATTCGTCGCCAGCACAAAGACCGTGCAATCCGTCAAGTTATCATGAATCATCTGAACAACAGGCAAAACCGCCGTCGACCTTTTATCTAATAAATGCATCCCTTCCAGAAATCGGGATTTGTTACCGGTCAAGGAAATAACAACATGGATTATGTCACTCCCCTTTCATAATGTTCTACCATGTCGTCGTTGTTCTTCTTTTTTCTTTTTTTTTTTCTTTTTTTAATTAAGGTATTCAGTTACGATGAATCAAATATTAGCCTAGCTTGAACACTGAATTAATAAGGGGCTAAAAGTGATCGAAGGTAAATAAAGATAAAGTCCAAAGAATAAGACATGGTGACTCATTTCAAAAGGGGGAGAGGACTTGGGCCAACTGAATTAAGCTCTAGCTAAAAGTTTACAATCTTTTTTAATACTTCGTACATCCCAGCTAACTGCACAAAAACAGGAGACAGTGTGTATTATCATTTATCACTACTTTGCTGATGCCCCAAGAAAATAACCTTCTCTAGCTTCAATTCTACTGCTTTTATACCTACTACATAAGAATGAACAGTAATTTGAAACCCATGCACATACTGAGATGGTTAGAAACTACAGATTACCGTAACAAGTTCGCGCCATCCAGGCATCCGCGTCAGTGATACTACATTTTATGTAGTCGAATCAATGGCCTTAACCGCCATTACAACACCACACGAAGCGCTTCCCGTAAATCCTTAACAGTGACTACTTAATGTACTCACCTACTAATAGTACAAAATACCTCGTAATTGCAATATATAATTTCCAATGAACATTTAATGCGAAGTACCAAAGTAGCAGTATCATCAGTTGAAAATCAGCCACGCAAAGCAAGCAACAATTATATATTACTTCGAGCTTTCATCAAGAGATTCTTTCCCATACCAATAATAAGTAAAGCAAAGCAAATATTCCTTTTAGCTCCCATCAAGAGATTCTTTCCCATTCCAATCACAGATTCACAGTTGAAAATTACACATAATTTTGTGACAAACTACGAAATTTATGAAAATCCAATAATCTTTGGATAACTGCTATACTCCTGTTTGAGGGTGAAAACAGTTTCTGCTGGTTTCGGTAATTTCGTGTGATGTGGGTGAGAAACAAATCTAAACCCTAAACAATGTAATGCAAGGGAGTATTTTAGATTCGAGAGATCAATTTGTACAAGTCCGGCCTAAACCAAGAAATGACCGTTCCAGGATTGCTTCGGTCACAAAGTGGAGGAGAAGGGTTGGTTTTGGGGAGGGAAGCGAAGAGAGTGTTGAGACCAGAATAGTTGATTCTGGAAAAGTAGTCGTTTTGTGACTTGTATCAGAAAGTGGGAAGCTAACAGATGGGAAATCTAGCAAACGTTTTCTGAGTGTTGTATGCTCCTGATCAGAACTTGTTGTTCGGTGGAAATAGGTAATGCCTATTTATACAAGTCGAAGTGAAACGCACTCTGGTCTCATTAAGAAATGGAAAACGGGTGAGTAAATGGGAGGAGGTGGTAACCGGTAACGCTTGGAATTGATGCTCCATAAAAGAAAGCGTTTCACCATTACTCCCTGTATCTACTAACCGCCTCATCCTTATGACACTTTCTTATAACGAGCGTAGTGTACGCCGCACGCTGTAAACCGCCAAACCAATACCCAATGAGCATCCCCCAGTTTGTAACATGTGTTGATGTCTCGAGTGTTTTTGTGAAAACATGTAGCATGTTGTTGTTGTCTGGCAAGTTGAGATTGGGAGACTTGCCGGCTCGGTGGTGACCTTCAACGGTCGAGATTTGCATCTTAAGAGGAAGGTAGACGTTGATTATTGCAACCTTTCGTTTGGTAGCCAGTGGCATGAAAGTGATGAGTGCCTAATATTGTATATATTTATCCCTTTTTGTTGGCATTTAACTCATCTTTTGTGCAGTAATTCTACATTTTATCCCATATTCTGTATTTTCATTGTTTTCAAGAATAAATATTTTTCTTACTTAATTTTGCATTTTTAGGTAATAAATAAAGTTCGGATGAGTCGCGGAGCGAAAAAGAGCAGAAAAGTGGTGAAAAGTCGGGAGGAATTACGCAAGGAAGCCGCGAAGAATGTTGTGCATAAGACCACAAGGCTAGAAGTGGGCTTCAAGAGGAAGAAATTGTTCTTAAAGAAGCAATGGGCTCAGAATTATCCCAAGCCCAACTTATTTCCCAAACCAAAACCCAAATCCATAACCCACATCTCCTCTAGCCGTCAGATTGGATCATCTCAGCATCCTACGGTCGCTTCATCATCGTTCATCGAAGTCTGAAGCTCCTGTCTAACACTACAGCACCTAACTCCATCTTACACCGTTAATTTTGATGTATTATACATCTAACGGTCGTTACTTGCTCTGTCCCATCCCACCGTTGGATCAATCTACCATCTTCACATCCCACGGCTTAGTATCGCTAGACACCAAAACTCGATGAACCCGCCTCACAACGAAACAACCCTAGGATATATAACCCTAAAAAATGAAGAAACCCTAATCATTTTCACTTCTCCTTCTCTTTCTTCCTCTCTGCCTGTACCACCTTCTCCACCGAACACCATGTCCGCCACCGTACACCACCACCTTCTCCACCATACGTCACCACTTCCACCAGCTCCAACAACCACCCTACTTCACCCTAGAAACGTACCCATCACCCTAGTTAGCCCATAGCACAAACCCTACCCACTGCTAGGGTTTTGATATGGGAAAACAAGGTAGATGGCTATGATTCATCACATGCGCATGGAGAGAATGAAAGAATAGCAGCAGAAGACACATGGGTTCGACAAGACCAAACGATTTAGGTAAAATAGAAAACCTAATTTCATCTTTTTGATTTTTGGGGAATTTTGGATGAACCCTAATTTAGGGTATAAATACTGGGGTTTGTAGAACGCGTGAGGGGTGTTTTTGGACTAGCCAAGTTACCAATTAGGTTTAATTTTAGTTTGTAAAATTTTAATTTCAATTTCAATTTATGCCTGTTACTGTTTTAATTTAGTGTTAATTTCTTGTTTGCATGTTATTTTAATCCCACTGATAATTCCATGTTAATGTCTACTCTTAATTTCTTTTGATTTTCAATTTCACTGTCTTTATCAATTTCACTGTCTTATGTCAGTTTAATTTTAATTGTTTTGATTTTTTTTGCAAATGTTATGTTAGTATCCTGTTTAGGTTAATTTTGTTCATTGTTAATGTTTGTCCCCTGTTAATGATAATCCTGTTAGTGTTAACTCTGTTTAATGTGCCTTTGTTAGTTTAAATGCTCAACTTGCTCAACTGTTGTTTTAATTTACTGTTAGTTTAATGGAATGTTAGGCTAGAAGCTTTGAAGCATTGTGTTGATTGAGTAGTGGGGAGAAACTAGTGCTCACTAGTGACAATGAGCAAGCTAGTTCTCTTCCCACTCTGGAAGAATGCCTAGAGCCATTGACTTGGCTTTGTTTCTTTTTCTTATTCATTTTCCTTAGCTATCTCCACATCCCTGCCCTTGGCCTTAGGCCTTGGTTTGTATTGTCATCTTTCTTTGCTGTCTAGTATTTGCTTTGTTTAGTTCTTGGCTGTTCTTTTGTTTTCTGTTTTGCTTCCATCTTTGGCCATTGGCCACTGTTTTCTTCCGCTGCCCTGCAACCCTGTTGCCTCCCTTCCACTGCTTGTGCAGCTGTTGTGCTGCTGCTGCTGCAACCCTGTTGCTGCTGCTGTTTTCTTCCACTGCTTGTGCTACTGCTGTTGTTGCTTCCCCAGCTGTTGCTGCTGCCAAGCCAAAGCTTTCCTTCCCCTTCTGCTGCTCCTGAAGCCACTGCTGCTGCTGCAACTGAGCTTGGCTCACAGCAATCCAAAAGCCCAAGCTCAGTTCTCAGTTCAAGACCAAGCCCAGGCTTGAACCAAAAAAATTGAAGCCCAGTTCATTAAGGCTCAAAGCCCAGTTCATTAAGGCTCAAAGCCCAGTTCATTAAGGCCCAGTCATAGTTTAGGTTAAGGCTCAAAGCCCAATTCAGTCCACTGTGGGCTTAATCAAAAGCCTAATTCAGAGACCAAAGCCCAAGTTCTCAGTTCATCAATTCAAAGGCCCACGGCCTAAAGCACATCATCATTACAAACAAACCCACTAAGCCCAAAGCAAATTTAGAGCCCAAATAGCTAAACACAACAAAACACTCCCGATCTCTGTGGATCGACCCGTACTTGCACGAGCTACAACCGACGACCGTGCACTTGCGGTATTACTGTAGGCCCGCGTTTCTTCGTTTCATTTTTATACCCATCTTTGGGGCCTACCAAGTTTTTGGCGCCGTTGCCGGGGACCCTAATGACCATGCACACATGTACCATTCATCACAATTTGAACATGAAGAATTTTGTACTCCCATGAATTTAGACTCCACCACAGAAGCTTTAAGACTCTGTAAGCAAGACTATGATAGATCTACAGCACGAATTCATGCACATTTAGATCAGATTTTGCTTCACCGACAAAAGGAGGAAATTCATGAGGAAATGTATGTTGTCCCTAATGAAGTGTCTAGTCCCATTCATGTAAATAATGTTGAATATGAACCTAATTTAGAGGAACATGAATCGACTAATGACACCACCACTGTTAATGAGGACCAATATGCATGCTACCATGATGATGATTATGATGATTATGATGATATGTTAGAAGAACATGAAAATATTGTGGAACCTGTTGGTTCAATAACATATGGCTTCTCGCCCTCGACCTTCATGAATGTTGTTCTTTCTAATACTCATTGTAATTCATATGATTTTGATAGTGACATGGGATTCGTACAATTATTCTGTGAAGATGAGCATGACATAGGAATAGTTGAATCTTCTGTAGACACTAATATGCATGAAAATATATTTGATGTGTCTGATTCTCTACCTAGGTCACATTGTGATATTTCTCCTGATTTGCCGATGCATGAGAATGAATCTGTTGATGATGTTGATGATTCTGAGTGTGAACTTGCTAAACTGATTGATGATTGTGAGCATGATGTGACATGTGTAGATGATTTAGGAGATTTTGATTTGATTAATAATGACGCACCTATTCTCTTACATGAGTCACAATCTGTTGGCCTTCCACCCAACCTAGATTTGGTTTGTACCAATATTGTAAAACCAATTTTTCTGAAAATTCCTAATCTAGGATTGGAACTGTATGCTTCCCAAGTCCTTTTGGACTATTTTGCTTCTAAGTATAATATCTTTGAGGAACCACAGTTGGAAATTGCATGTTTGCCCGTCCCTAGCACAGTTCATTTCGAGCTAGACCTTTTGCATGATGAACCCCCGAAACTGCGCGATTTTGTTTTCAAAATTATATCTTCTGTAAAATCCAGGTTTGGGGGTAGCTCATTTTGTTTCACAGTTTCACTTGCGTTTCTTTCCTGTTATATATGTGTGAAGCTGTTGAAATGTCTACACTTTGTCTTTTGGGTTGATCCTCAACTCTTTAGATTATTAGTGTATGGTGAATTTTTGTATATAATCCAGTAGATAAAATTTCTTAAAAACCCTTTTGTTCCTTTTGTATATATTTTGCTAATCCATTATGATCTCGGCTGAAATATGTTGGATTTTTTTTGCCTTGAATAACGGAGTTTTAATTCTGCTTTCGCCGAAATCGGGTATTCTCTCTCCTTTTACTCTACTCAGCATGTCCCTTTCCATATGTTGTTTTATAATTCTTTCCATATTTTGAAACATTGAGGACAATGTTTAGTTTAGGTTTGGGGGTATAGAGTAGATACCATGATAATATGCCATAATTGAAAACGAACTCCTTCTTCTTTTTGAAAAAATTGAAAAATTCCAAAAAAAATTAAAAAATCAAAATTCAAAAAAATTAAAAAATTGAAAAAATCATAAAAATGGAGCTCATTTACCTTGAAATGTTGACTCTTGTGCAAATATGTATTTTTATTAGGAGTCTTAGTCTAGATATTTAGGCACCCTGATTCTAGCACAATTCACATAGTGATAAGAAATTTGCACGCGCACGATCTACCAATACATGTATGGCCTCGATCTTCAAGGTGTTTGATAGGAAGTTACGATTGCCAATCACTTTAGAATACTGAACGAAACTTGACTAGCTTGTTCTTTGGTTGGTTGGGATAGAAGGTGGAGGTTACATTAAGAAAGACAACCATCGAATTTAACTGGGTGCATCAAAAAGGGCTACCTCTTGCAAAGTGTCATGTAATCTTTTGTTTCTTTTTGTTATGTATCAAAAGTGTTTCCTTTCAAAAAAAAAAAAAAAAAAAAAAAAAAAAAAAAAAAAAAAAACGATGTATATATTCAGAAAAAAAAAAAAGAGAAAAAAATATCAGAAAAATACAAAAAAATCAAGTATTTATAAATTCCATCATCTCTTGTTCCAAAAATAAAAAGAGATTAGTCAATGTAAATAAGAGTCATGTAAATAGTCATTTTGTTGTTTCATTGTAATAAGCAAGGAAGGGTGTATGCCATTGATGTACAACGCGAGTAATTGTGAAATACCTCCAACTCATTCACAATTCTCGTAAAGTCCGGACAGCTAGCTAGATTTCGACCTCAGTTCTTAGCCTGAGAAACTATCTCTTGGTGATTAGTAGTCATAACTTCAAATCTTTCTTTACACATGTGTAGATACACTTTACACTCTTATCACATGTCTTTTTTTTTGTTATCAGTGTTAGGATTGTGCCTTTGATAGCTAGATTGACATCTCCATTTTGCTGTGAGCTTAACTGTTTTGCACATGTCACATTTGATGGAATCTGAGCTTATATTTTGACCTAGAACTTTGTAGGTACGTTCTAAGCAAACCTTCACGAGACTTCAACTCGTCCACTAGGGACACTTAGTGGTTTAAAAGGCTTAGTGCATACGCTAAATGCATTCGAGAGACCAGCGACAGTGGTATAGTTAGGATTTCCTTAGTTTTGTTTTACTTGAGGACAAGTAAAATTCAGGTTTGGGGGTATTTGATGAGTGCCTAATATTGTATATATTTATCCCTTTTTGTTGGCATTTAACTCATCTTTTGTGCAGTAATTCTACATTTTATCCCATATTCTGTATTTTCATTGTTTTCAAGAATAAATATTTTTCTTACTTAATTTTGCATTTTTAGGTAATAAATAAAGTTCGGATGAGTCGCGGAGCGAAAAAGAGCAGAAAAGTGGTGAAAAGCCGGGAGGAATTACGCAAGGAAGCCGCGAAGAATGTTGTGCATAAGACCACAAGGCTAGAAGTGGGCTTCAAGAGGAAGAAATTGTTCTTAAAGAAGAAATTGGCTCAGAATTATCCCAAGCCCAACTTATTTCCCAAACCAAAACCCAAATCCATAACCCACATCTCCTCTAGCCGTCAGATTGGATCATCTCAGCATCCTACGGTCGCTTCATCATCGTTCATCGAAGTCTGAAGCTCCTGTCTAACACTACAGCACCTAACTCCATCTTACACCGTTAATTTTGATGTATTATACATCTAACGGTCGTTACTTGCTCTGTCCCATCCCACCGTTGGATCAATCTACCATCTTCACATCCCACGGCTTAGTATCGCTAGACACCAAAACTCGATGAACCCGCCTCACAACGAAACAACCCTAGGATATATAACCCAAAAAAATGAAGAAACCCTAATCATTTTCACTTCTCCTTCTCTTTCTTCCTCTCTGCCCGTACCACCTTCTCCACCGAACACCATGTCCGCCACCGTACACCACCACCTTCTCCACCATACGTCACCACTTCCACCAGCTCCAACAACCACCCTACTTCACCCTAGAAACGTACCCATCACCCTAGTTAGACCATAGCACAAACCCTACCCACTGCTAGGGTTTTGATATGGGAAAACAAGGTAGATGGCTATGATTCATCACATGCGCATGGAGAGAATGAAAGAAGAGCAGCAGAAGACACATGGGTTCGACAAGACCAAACGATTTAGGTAAAATAGAAAACCTAATTTCATCTTTTTGATTTTTGGGGAATTTTGGATGAACCCTAATTTAGGGTATAAATACTGGGGTTTGTAGAACGCGTGAGGGGTGTTCTTGGACTAGCCAAGTTACCAATTAGGTTTAATTTTAGTTTGTAAAATTTTAATTTCAATTTCAATTTATGCCTGTTACTGTTTTAATTTAGTGTTAATTTCTTGTTTGCATGTTGTTTTAATCCCACTGATAATTCCATGTTAATGTCTACTCTTAATTTCTTTTGATTTTCAATTTCACTGTCTTTATCAATTTCACTGTCTTATGTCAGTTTAATTTTAATTGTTTTGATTTTTTTTGCAAATGTTATGTTAGTATCCTGTTTAGGTTAATTTTGTTCATTGTTAATGTTTGTCCCCTGTTAATGATAATCCTGTTAGTGTTAACTCTGTTTAATGTGCCTTTGTTAGTTTAAATGCTCAACTTGCTCAACTGTTGTTTTAATTTACTGTTAGTTTAATGGAATGTTAGGCTAGAAGCTTTGAAGCATTGTGTTGATTGAGTAGTGGGGAGAAACTAGTGCTCACTAGTGACAATGAGCAAGCTAGTTCTCTTCCCACTCTGGAAGAATGCCTAGAGCCATTGACTTGGCTTTGTTTCTTTTTCTTATTCATTTTCCTTAGCTATCTCCACATCCCTGCCCTTGGTCTTAGGCCTTGGTTTGTATTGTCATCTTTCTTTGGTGTCTAGTATTTGCTTTGTTTAGTTCTTGGCTGTTCTTTTGTTTTCTGTTTTGCTTCCATCTTTGGCCATTGGCCACTGTTTTCTTCCGCTGCCCTGCAACCCTATTGCCTCCCTTCCACTGCTTGTGCAGCTGTTGTGCTGCTGCTGCTGCAACCCTGTTGCTGCTGCTGTTTTCTTCCACTGCTTGTGCTACTGCTGCTGTTGCTTCCCCAGCCGTTGATGCTGCCAAGCCAAAGCTTTCCTTCCCCTTCTGCTGCTCCTGAAGCCACTGCTGCTGCTGCAACTGAGCTTGGCTCACAGCAATCCAAAAGCCCAAGCTCAGTTCTCAGTTCAAGACCAAGCCCAGGCTTGAACCAAAAAAATTGAAGCCCAGTTCATTAAGGCTCAAAGCCCAGTTCATTAAGGCTCAAAGCCCAGTTCATTAAGGCCCAACCACAGTTTAGGTTAAGGCTCAAAGCCCAATTCAGTCCACTGTGGGCTTAATCAAAAGCCTAATTCAGAGACCAAAGCCCAAGTTCTCAGTTCATCAATTCAAAGGCCCAAGGCCTAAAGCACATCATCATTACAAACAAACCCACTAAGCCCAAAGCAAATTTAGAGCCCAAATAGCTAAACACAACAAAACACTCCCGATCTCTGTGGATCGACCCGTACTTGCACGAGCTACAACCGACGACCGTGCACTTGCGGTATTACTGTAGGCCCGCGTTTCTTCGCTTCATTTTTATACCCATCTTTGGGGCCTACCAGAAAGCATGATCAGTATGGCTTTAATATGGCCCAGTTTAGGCGCGGCCAAAAGTTAGGGTTTTGGCTTTGTTTAGGCGCGATTAAACTAGGGCCAAAGGTTTCCATGCGTTAGCTGGTAACCTTGGACGGCTAAGATCTGCATCTTAGATGAAAAAATGACCGTTGATTATTCTAAGCCTTCGTTTTGGTAGCCTCATAGGGAAGGCCGGCATGGTATGGCGCAGCAAGGTGGTTGGCATGCCATTGGCACATGTGGCATGGAATGCCTTGGCGCGGTTTGGCTTGGCCAAAACTTGGGTTTTGGGCCAAAGGTTACCATGCGTTGTTTGGCGACCTTGGACGGCTAGGATTTTCATCTAGGATGGAAGGGTGGTCGTTGATCTTAGCAAGCCTTCGTTTTGGTAGCCGCATAGGGAAGGCCGGCATGGTGTGGCGCGGCAAGGTGGTTGGCATGCCATTGGCACATGTGGCATGGCATGCCTTGGCGCGGTTTGGCGTGGCCAAAACTAGGGATTTGGGCCAAAGGTTACCATGCGTTGTTTGGCGACCTTGGACGGCTAGTATTTGCATCTAGGATGGAAGGGTGGCCGTCGATCGTCGCACGCCTTTCTTTTGGTAGCCGCATAGGGAAGGTCGGCATGGTGGGGCCAAGGCCAATGGCACGGATGGCTTGGTACAGTGGGGCCAAGGGTTTGGTACAGACGACTTGGAATTGTGAGGCCAAGGCAAGGTGCGGTTGGCTTGGCATGGTGGGTCCAAAGGTTTGGCATGCCATTGGCGCATGGTGCGCTTAGCATGGTTGGGGGCAAGGCAAGGTGCGGTTGTCTTGGCATGGTGGGGCCAAGGGTTTGGCATGCCATTGGCGCATGGTGCGGCTAGCATGGTTGGGGCCAAGGAAAGGTGCGGTTGGCTTGGCATGGTGGGGCCAAGGGTTTTGGCATGCCATTGGCGCATGGTGCGGCTAGCATGGTTGGAATGCCTTGGCGCGGTAGACGTGACTGGCATGGTTTGCCATTGGCACAGTGGTGCGGTTGGCATGCCTTGGCGCGGAGATGTTGCTAGCTTGGTTTTCCATTGGCACAGTGGTGTGGCTGGCATGGTTGGCATGCCTTGGCGCGGAGATGTGGCTGGCATGGTTTTCCATCGGAACAGTGGTGTTGTTGGCATGGTTGGCATGCCTTGGTGCGGAGATGTGGCTGGCATGGTTTGCAATTGGCACAGTGGTGCGGCTGGCATGGTTGGCATGCCTTGGCGCGGTAGCATGAAAATTAGGGTTTGGTTTGTACAAAGATGATGTCGGTCAATATTAAGGGTTCTGCCGTGGAACATGACATATGTATATAAAAAAAAGGTACCCTGATAATTCTTACGTAGGTATGTTGAATGATTCAATAAATGCGCTAGTGGTTGTAGTGACGTCATGTCAGATGTAAGGTTTTATAATTTTAACCATAAGCTAAAAACCACCATCAACATTAAGTCCCCTGCTTAGCTCGGAACAGGAGCATTGTTGCGAGGCGAGGTAAGCATAAGATGGTGACAGGCCAGGACAAAATCGAAATGGCAAGTCATGAAAAAATGGTCAGGAAGACCCAACTAACCTTTTTCGAGAGGTAATGAGAATTTGTGATTCTTCTGTTGGAGGCCTTGCGTAAATTATACTCGTGGTGTTGCTGGATAGACCTTGAAATGGTAAAGGCGGTTGCTGGTTGAGATGCAGACTGCCGGCTTGGCTTGGTCACGCGTCATCTTGGCTGGGCTAGGGAATGCGGAGCTGCTGGATTAGCGAGTTATCGGTGTTGGTGCGGCTTGAGCGGAGCCGCTGGCGTTGGTCGGCTTGGAATGGGAGTCGCAGGCATTGGTCGGCTTGGAATGAGAGCCGCAGGCATTGCGGCTTGGAATGGGAGCTGCAGGCGTTGATCGGCTTGGAATGGGAGTCGCATGCGTTTGTAGGCTTGGAATAGGAGCTGTCAGCATTGGTCGTCTTGAAATGGAGATGCTTGTGTTGCTCGGCTTGGAGTGGAGCTAGATTGAGTTCCTTGGAAGGATGACGACTGGCTTCAGTTCCGTGGAAGGATGACGACCGGCTTCAGTTTCATGGGATGATGGCAACTTTGTCCGAATTATGGTTTGGCATGCCGAAACCCATTAGGGCCCTTTACTAAAATCGCTGTAGAATTCTCGTACGAACTCGGATTTTGACGGTCCTCCCCTCCATTATGAACGGAAAAGAATTTCCTATCTTCTTTCGCGGGAATATTTAGGTTTTGAGCTCGTTCGGGAGGTGAAAATAGCTCGACAGTAAAATTCAGGAAGAATTGCGGGCCCGTGGAATGATGGCATCTTGCTTTAGTTCCATGGGAAGATGATGACTTTCTTTGGGAAAATAACAACTTGCTTCAGTTCCCTGGGAAGGTCACGACTGGCTTCGGGAAGATAACAACTTGCTTCAGTTCCCTGGGAAGGTGACGACAGGCTTAGGGAAGGTAACAACTTGCTTCAGTTCCCTGGGAAGGTGACGACTGGCTTCAGGAAGATAAAAACTTGCTTTAGTTCCCTGGGAAGGTGACGAATGGCTTCGGGAAGGTAACAACTTGCTTCAGATTTTAGCATGTTGCAACCCTAATTAGCGCCCCTTACTAGAATCGCTGTAGAATTCTCGTACGAACTCGGATTTTGACGGTCTACCCTCCATTCTGAACGGAAAAGAATTTCCTATCTCCCAATCGCGGGAATATTTAGCTTTTGATCTCGTTCGGGAGGTAAAATTCAAGAAGAACTCAGGAGGGATGTTGCGGGCCCGAGGTGGCATAGTCACACCCAGTCATCCGTTTCATGGAGCAGGAAGGAATTTTTATTTTGTTCAAACTCTAGAAACTCCGTCTGCATGAAAAGAGATATTGACCTTCTTCTGTTTTCTGTTGCTCGTCCGGATCCGTGCTTTCGTCTGCAGTGTCTCTCCAGTGGATTCCAAAATTTATCAAACTTCATTGCATTCTTGGGACGGATGGATGTGGTTGTGTTTTCGGTCCATCCTTGATTTTAGGTTGTTCAGTGCCAGGACCCTCTGATCACGATGACAATATGTTGTGGATGCTTGTATTGGTCGAAATCTTCCGGAGACACTGGATGAAATAGATGAGTTGGGAGACGTTTCGTTGGCGATGTGCTACTATCAAGTCTTCAAGGACTTGGTTCCAAGTGGCATCCTTCGAACCATCTTCCGTATCTTGGACTATCGTGTGGAATGGGATGTGGTGAGCAGTCCCCAGTTATACTTCTGTTAGATCCGATGGCTTGGCCGAATATATGAATGGTTGGGCCAAGGTAAGGCGCGGTTGGCTTGGCATGGTGGGGCCAAGGGTTTGGCATGCCATTGGCGCATGGTGCGGCTAGCATGGTTGGGGCCAAAGCAAGGTGCGGTTGGCTTGGCATGGTGGGGCCAAGGGTTTTGGCATGCCATTGGCGCATGGTGCGCCTAGCATGGTTGACATGCCTTGGCACGATAGACGTGGCTGGCATGGTTTGTCATTGGCACAGTGGTGCGGCTGGCATGGTTGGCATGCCTTGGCGCGGAGATGTGGCTGGCATGGTTTGTCATTGGCACAGTGGTGTGGCTAGCATGGTTGGCATGTCTTGGCGCGGAGATGCGGCTGGCATGGTTTGTCATTTGCACAGTGGTGCGGCTGGCATGGTTGGCATGTCTTGGCGCGGAGATTTGGCTGGCATGGTTTGCCATTGGCACAGTGGTGCGGCTGGCATGATTGGCTTCCATCAATATAAAACTACACCAAAGTATAAGGCTGAATCCCCCAATAATGCTTTGAAATCTTTTACCAAATATATGTTAGCAAACAGTACCACAAATAGAAATATGCTTACCACACGGTGTATGGTGCAATTAGACATTGGCCGAACAATATAGTCACCCTTACTCCAACAATAGCTGCAACAATAAAATGCAAGTGTTTTTCTAAATATGAGTTGGACCATCAATTCAAGGATTCAAGGACGTCAATAAAAAGGTGCTACAATACGTTTGCAATGACCAAATAAAAAAACATAGGAGATGTCTTAACTTTTCAATATGTGGAGATAATGGGAACTGAGCATCTTGCAACTATGATCGATGATGCCCAATATTAGTACCACCCAAGAACCACTTCAGAAAAATGGGTTACTCCAAAAATATTGGTATCAACTAAATAAAAATCTAAGATCATTTATTGAAATGCTTTAGCATAACCCATAGGATTCAGTAAAACAGGTAGAAAATATGAACAATGTAGCGAACCAAAAGCCATATACAACTATGCTCCTTTTAGGAACCTTGGTAGGCTCTAACCTGCCAATGAAGAGAAGAGACCGTCGGGTGCCATTATTTTGTAAAATCAATAAACAAAAAGATACATAGGAACTCATTGTACCAGTGGAAGTCGAGAAAATGGATATAGATACGTTCAAGAGCACAGGTTACCTTTCTCAACCTGGTAAGACTAACACAAGTCTTCAAACACAAAAGAAATAAAAAATGGTTAAGTGTGGAGAGAAAGAACAACCCAAAAAAATTTAAAATCCATACAGATCAAAATCGAAAATCACTTGAATTTCACCTTAGACATTATCCAAAGAATGCACAAATGGATGACGTATATAAAAGTCCAATTAACAATTATGGGCTAGTTAAATCTGATAGATTGTAACGCGACATAGAAAGGCTTTTTGAGTAACAGATATCTTTTTTGATGAATGCTAGCTTACCATGAGTTTTTGATTTAAATTGTATCTTTCTTTTTTTTTTGAATTGAATTTAGTAGTTTAGGTGCTCTCTCTCTATATATATACTGGAGATGATTAGCATTGTGTTTCCATATTACAAACTCCATACGGTTTAAGAACCCTAATTACATAATTGAATCATAAGGTAACACCATACAACATTATGAGCACAAAAAAGCAGCGCAGCAATGCAATAAACACAAAAATCATATCAAAATTGTGATCAAAAAAAGCTATCTATCAGTACATATCGGTAAACCAAAAAACTTAATACGACATAAACGTGAAAAATAAACTAAACTGGTGTTATGAGAATACGTTATGAGAATACCTGAAGGTAAATCAGTGAACAGGAAAAAAAAAAAAAAAAAAAAGAAGAAAAAAAAAAAGGAAAAAAAAAAAAAGAGGTTGGGGTGGGGGGGCTGAAAGGCTGCTCTCCAATGAAAGGTCAAATCGGGACGCGCTGCTTCTTCCTACGTAGGATGAGGATAACCCGATTTCATGAATTGACGGGTTGAGCAATAAACTAACGGAAGAAGAGCTTGTTATAATGACATATAACCCCGACACACAAGGAATTGAGGGAAATAGATACACGAAGCACGAAATTCAATGATCCAGAGGGGGGAGGTTATGTAAGATTAGGATGAGGAATTCGACTCTGGTTTATAGCTTCTCGGATCGTCTCACTTAAGAGGACAATCCTGCAAACAGTAATTTAACAACGGCCAACTGTCTTAATTAGATTTGTGACCGTGCTTTAAAAATATGACATCTGTTTTTCAGCGTTATATGTGAATCGTAAAGAGTTTTCAGCGTTATATGTGAATCGTAAAGATATGGTAACTCAGCTAGCTTTAGGTTTATATATATTTTGACGGAAGTGTTGTCTACATCAAACGACGTCACTAGTGTCCAGTTAAGTATTTGGTGTAAACAAAGTGTAAGCAAATAAGTTAAGTGTAAACTTTGGTAGAAGTATTGTCTACCCACCCTTAGGCAGACGGTGTTACTAATGGTTGGTTAAATACTTGATGTAAACAAAGTGTAACATAAATTTTAATATTTTGACCAATAAAATTTCGCCAAGTGTCCCTAACATAACTTCTTTATTAGAAAAGGCCTATTTCGATCAATATGAAACGAGGGTTTCATCATCATTAAACGTGAGAGATTTATTTGTCAAGGCCTTTAAGGAGGAAGATATCATATATATGGTTGATTTGCCCTGCTTGTCCAGACGTGATATGACATGCACATAATAATAGTAGCTCCAGTGTCTGATACCTAAAATTCCAGTTCCAGTATGCAGTGCGTTAGATCCTTTCTTGTGGCTTTCCTGTCTTTTCTCTTGTCTACCCGACGAGATCTCCATCATCCAATCGTTCTCATTATATACTTCAGGAACCTCCAAATTGACAATTAGAGATTTAAAACATTAAACTAAAAGTATAAAACCAAAAGGATGGATGTTGAAAAATGGACACATATCACTTGTGGAAAATTTTGGTGATTTCTTTTTTGGTAACAACGGAAGCATGTCTGTAGTGAGTCGCATTTCTTGTTAATGTCTTAAGCCTGCTCTAATACGTCGACCTCAAACTTACCAACTATTAAGTTTAGTAACAATGCAAAATATACGTTATTTTAACTAAATATCACAAAATGTGACAAATTCCTTCCTAAGTTCCAAAAACAAAGAGTCTCTATATAAACTACTCTTTAGCTTTCACCTACTATCAAAGCATCATTTCCCTCATCACCAAGTTCACCATCCTAAAGCAAAGCAAACAATGGCAAGCTCCCCATTTTTCATATCTCTAGCACTAGTTTTGATCAGCTTTTGTTCTTTGGTAACATCAAAAAGTAGTGGCACTGCAACCTTTTATACTGACTACATTCGTAAGTAAACTCATTTCTTTCTCCCACAACACTGCAGTGTCGAGGGTCATTGGACCAGATAAAACCGTAGCGACGTCACGTCAAAATGGCATGTTCGGATGAGTCAAATTCCAAAAATTGCTTAATTGTTGTGTGAACGCACATATTTATAACATTATGAGATTAAACATTAATGTCTTGTATCCTCCTTATTACTGACAATTTAAAACTGAATATTCATGCAGCTTCAGCTTGCAATGGGAACAAAAACGAAGGTGTCATGATTGCGGCAGCCAGTGATGCATTTTGGGACGATGGGGCTGCTTGTGGATCCTTCTACAAAGTTTCCTGCGTGGGTGGACATCCTTGTACGGGTTCAGGTTCAGTGACGGTGAAAATCGTTGACTATTGTCCTCGATGCCAAGGAACCATTGACTTATCTCAAGAAGCATTTGCCAAGATTGCTGATACTAATGCTGGTGTCATCAAGATTACATACCAAAGGTACACAGATTGTATGATTTTTCGATCTTGAACAGAACCAAGCCAAACCAAAACTTAAAGACAACAAACTTGAGCTGAGACAACTCATGTTCCTTATTTGTTCTTGCAGGGTGTGAAACAAAAGAAGACTGGGAAGTACGGTTGCTGTTGGAATAGAGAATGCTAATGGAGAAATAAATGGTTGACTCCTGTAATAAGGCATTTATGTCAGCCACGATTGGCAGCGATGTATTTTTTTTTCCAATAAGACACCATTAATAAACTGAGCAAAAATCTTTCCAGCTACTGCACCTTGTGACTTATTTAGAGGCCGAGTACATTATGCGGAAATTAAAAAACACCGGTTTGGTTCAGTTCTAAAAACACAGTAATGCTCACAGTTGCATTATCCTTTGGCGATCATGCAAGATTCGGAACCTTTCGGCCTCCTTTGTGTTCCGGTTGTAACAAAATACACTATCTGAACTATCAGGTTGTATGAAGATTATATTTGTACCTGTAAGAGCTTCAATTCGGCACATGGTAATGAGATATTCTCTTCCACCCATTTGATCCGTTCTGCCCCACAATCAGCACCATAATCATACTCATCATCAGTATCAATTTGCAGCCTTCCTAATTTTATAAGTATATATACACAGGCTTCATAGTCCGATATACGTTTCAATACCCCAACATGTCCATCAAACCATTCCATTAACTGAAAAGTAGGTAGTGGCTCTCCTTTTTTCTCTTCCAAAGGTAGTGAACAATACAGGAAGACTTCACTTTGAACAACAAATTCTGCTAATACTCCCATTTCTCCTTCAGGACAGAACAACCAATATATAGAACCATTTACATAAACAGGAGGATCTACCAAATAAAATCTAGGTTCAGATTTATAACAGGCACGGGGAGTTTCACCCTTGGGGAGTCTTCTCCAAATACTTTCGCAGCCTGTCCATGTTTTTCTGTCAATATTCAAGACTTCAACAACTATTGCAACAGCATCTTGTTCAGCAACTGAGATGTCTCCAGATGTTTTCTTTAATGCACTTGATACACAAATGACTTTGTGTACATTTCTTGTTGGATCAAATCCGAACGCAATGCATTCAACTTTACGTCCACTTTCTCCGTTTTTCGCCGTACTAGTTTGAATCTAAAGTGATTTTTCTCCAGTTCTAGGATTGTATATAAGAAATGATTCCTTATCCCAACCGGTAATACATACCAACATGGTTTTTAAAATGGTACGATTTACGATTCAAAGCGTACGATTCGATTGAAAAAAAACTAAACGATTCAAAGCGTATCAATGAATCGTTTTTCCCTAAAAGCGCACGATTTAGATTTTAAACCGTAGATTCGCTTCAAATATACGATTCACGATTTTGTTTCTTTCCTATTATTATCAACAAAACTCAGTCTGAAGGGTTAAAAAATGGTTGATTGGTAACCCCAAATACATTTCTTCTTCACTCCTCCTGTCCTCCAACCCCTAGTAACTTTTAATCCAACTTCTTCTTTCCATTGGTGTTGCTGTTAAGAACTCCAGAATGACACGTCCGTTTGATTTACCATTTGTATCTTCTATTCTTATTCATATGGTTTCAATTCCAACCAACTTCACTCCATCCAAATTAACCCTTTTGCAGTTCAAACGAAGAACCTCCAAATCTGTTGATGTTAAAATCTATCGCAAAGAGCTGCTGCTGTGGTGAATACAATCTTTAATTCTTTGTGAATCTCAATCTCCGACCACCACTCATGGTTCTGAATCTGTACCCATGAAGAGTGAATAAAACTAAAAGAAAATGTATATATATATATATATTCTACTTAAACACAGATGACTCTGGATGCTCATTAACCCCACAGAGAAATGTGGTGTAGACTGGGAAGTTAGACACGTCACAACATTTGTTGACCATTTTCTTTTAATTTCTTTTAGCACTCCTATCGGACTTCATGTGCTTGAATTACAAAGATTAATCTTTGTATTCTGATTCCCAGGCCGTGACTTCACCAAGTGGTGCTAACATGGAAAATGAAGTGGCACCTAAATGAGCTCTTCGTTTTTGGTGTCGTGAACCGGAATGGTTGATTTCTTGTCAAACGTTATTTTTAGCGGGTTATCCTTCCGGTGATCGGGTTTACTTGCACTTCCTATAAAATGCTTAAAACGGTACTATTAGCCAACTAACGAGGTATATCAAATATAAATACAGGTATATAAGTGTAACACCAATGTGTTTATCAGTGTATTATTTATATATGTGTAATTTTTGTCCCAATTCGTATTAAAAAATGATCATGAATCTTCGATTCTAGATTTAACATACGATTCGATTCATAAAATGAAAAACGATTCGCGTTGCGATTCAGGATTTCACAACCTTACGTACCAAACCATTCACTGTTTGTCTAGGTAACCCATATGGACTACTGTTATTCAATGCCAATAGTTTAGTACTTTGTAACCCTGAAGGAGTGGTGGTGAATTCGACAGTAGTACCTCCTCCTCTTCCAACTTCTTCATTAAAGGTATTACCATGATTATACTTCATACATAGTAGTTGTCGAGTTTGATATCCTTCAAGATACAGAAAAGAATACAAGTTGCCCATTGAAAAGTTTTCTAGAAATCTCTGCTGCTGCTGCTCCTCCTCTTCTTTGAATTTCTGGGACAACTGCTGCTGCACACCAAAAACCTGCTTACCAGACATCTCTTTAATCTCATCCTTCTTGTTATAGTTGTCCTGGATTGGTTTCACCCCATTCTGATCAATCTTTGTCGTACCGGAAACTTCGTCTTTGTTATTAAGAAGATACGTCGACATATCTCTCCATCTGCTCGACCCTCCTCTTCCTAAGTAAGTTGGAATATTACAAGGAGAAATCTTCTTCAAAACTGCTCTCATCGCCATTTCTGCTCGCTCTCTCTCGTGGAGCGGCGGCGCCTAATGAGAAGGTCTCATAGACCACGATTTCGGGATTGAATTGCACGAATGAAACCCCAAAGACAAATAGACACCGAGGTATTGACAACTATTAAGATTTTAACCCACTGGGTTTTGGGTCTTTTGTGAAAGTAATGCTAGTTTTGCGATCTGAGTTACTGTAGTTAAACTTTGCAGCCCGACTTATGTCCTCATTTGTTGAACGTTCGAACACAACCCCGACTTGGATGTGATGCAAAAGTCAGCGATGAGTTTTGAAAAATAAAGCTTCACAATGAATCATGAAATGATAAGAGTTTGAGTATTAGTTTGCAGTTGGTGGACATCTCAGTGTCTTAAATTAAAAGTGACGACTAATGGGTGAATTTAAATTCTGAGTACCCAAGCTTAAATTAAACAAAATTACATAACAGCCCTGAATTCCTCATTCAGAGTAAGCCACTCACTAAAAAATGCAGTTTCATAATTTAGACATTGTATACATAATAACTGACTCGCAAGGCCTGATAACCCACTATAGAATGACTACCTCACAAGTCAGATTTGGAACAATGAGGCAAGACAGACCCATCTTCCATAGCCTTTCTTGATCAATTGCTTCACAACATAGAATGGAAGTTTACAATCATTGGGATTTTCCTAACTAAAAGGCGGATGAACTTCGGTACGAACATCCCACAATCACAGCTGCAGTTGAAATAAACGGAGTGGGGGTTAGAATACATGATTTTGGAAACAGTTGGATTTGCCAGCATTTCTGTAAGATTGTAAACAGCCACAAACACAGAGATACACCGAAATATATAAATAAAAACTAAAACGAAAAACTTTCCAAAGCATATGGCCTGATCACTCTATTTGTCTAATCTACTGTGAGGTACATATACACCCAAATGCTACAATAAATTCGAGATATGCTCAGAGGATGTTTCAGAAAAACTAATAGCTGCCTGGAATTGACTGACAACTACAGTAGACAACACCAGTTCAAACTCCATCGAACTGATAAGAACCAAAACAGAGATACTTTGGGTATCACACAACAAAAGTTGAAGATATAGAAACAAGTGCTCAACTATTCGAGGAAGAACCAGCCTAACTTAGCATAGAAAATCCAGCAGGGCTTCTAATGCGGGATTTCCATAACAAAAATAACGCGCGCGTTATAACACTATTGGGGTCCTTATCGAGTTAAAATAGACCCAACAACACAAAACCAACACATTTACCCCATTTCACCTAAACTGACTAAATAACTCTTCCGTCTATTTCGCTACACCTTCTATTTTCTTCCCTATTCGATTAACCGACACTTCTTTTCACTCAAAAACTATCAAAAAATTCCCTCTCTCTTCCCTCAGAAACCAGATCTGAAACCATTTTTGATTCCTTCATCTTCTTGCTACAGAAAACAGTTAATCGAACTCGTAACAAACAAGTCTAACCTTCCTCGAAAGGAAATTAGGTTGAAGTTTTATTTTATTTTGACCTAGTTCTATGTTCTTAAGAAATTAGGCGAAGAAGCAAGAGAAAAAGAAAGATGAAAACAGGAAACCTATTAGGAAAGTGGTTGTAAAAAGATATCCTAAAGGTAAACCTAGTTTTATTGTTCTTCAGATGTTCTATTTACTGATTTCATTTTGATGTTGTTTCACCTAATTCGAGATTATGAATCTTAGGTTCTGTAGAAATTCGATTCATAGTCATCTACTTGGTTTCATCACTTGGTTTGATCACTTTTTGAATCTTAGGTTCTGTAGAAATTCGATTATGAATCTTCGGTTTCATCTGCCGATTTCATACATAGGTTTCTGTAGTTTCATAGTAGATTTTTTTTACTTCAATGGTTTCTTTGATGAAACCAAATCTGGTTTCCATCATCTTCATCAATATATGATTTTATAATCTTTTGATGGGTATGGTTTGGTGCTACTGGTATTACTAAGGTAAAATCTGCTTTTTTGATGAAACCAGATTTGGTTTCATCATTTTCCAATTGTTAAATTGGTTCCACTATAATTGATGATGCTTGCTAAGGTATATTCTGGCTTTTATGATGAAACCGTTTTTGGTTTCATCACTTTTCATTTTACAACAAACATCAACAAACATCATTCAAATTGAGAAAGGGATGAAACTATATTTGGTTACCAAGAGTTTGTTTCATGTAACTATATTTGGTTACACCATTTGTACTTTAGTTTCATCAATAACCATATGTTTGTTTTAAGTAATAGAAATTTTCCTGATAAACCTACATATGCATCATGCCTATCTACTTTGAAAATCAAAATTTTGTGATTTTCAATTGATATGTTTATAATGTTTATAATGTTTTCAATTATGTTTAACCGAAACCATATTGGCGCAGTGTTATGTATATCTGTATTTTGATGAAACCAAAAAGGGTTCCAGCATAAATGATGAAACCAAAAAGGTTCCACCAAATTGCAGGTGAAACCAAATGGGAAAGGGTCGTATCATGGCTTGGTTTACAGGCAAAATTGATATGTTTCAAAGGCGTGGCAATAATTCATAATAAAGCAAAAGTTTAATGGAAAAAGCCAAGACAATTACAAAAGCATTCACAATAGTAGTGATCTAACCAAAAAAAGCAGGGAAAATGCCAAGACAATTAAAAAATTAACCCATTTATCAAGTGGAGCCCTACTAAGATATTCTTGTAGCTTTTGATTTTTAACCAGCATCAAGTCATCCCAACTCTCCTTAAACCCTACATGTGTATTCGCATATGCACATTTTTCAAACAACTTCAACACATAATTGTTATATATCTTGGCTATTAGGCAAGCATGCATTAACATTGTTTGACATGTGCCAGTAACACCACCCATGATACGCACCTGGAAAAACGATGGGGATTTGGTTGACTAAACCACTACCTCGATCACTCACAAATGTAAGTTGTCTTTGAGGAGAAACGACATCCCTGAGTTGCTCCATAAACCATTTCCAGTTCGCATCAGTCTCAGATGAAACCACACCATAAGCTAAAGGGTAAATTCCTGCAAAATCAAACAAAACAGAAAAAAATGACAAAACAACACAGCAAAAAAATGATGAAACCAACAAGACAGAAAAAAGGTTTCATCAAAAAAAATGATAAAAGAAACCAACAGAAAAAAGTTTAAGAAACAGTGCATTATCCCCGTTTAGTCTTGTTGCTGCCATCATGTGACCGAGATATTTACTCTTCAAATGTGATGCACCCATGAATAGCAAGGGACGACAGTAATTAAATCCACGGATACGTGCTCCGAAGGCAATGAACAATCTCATAAACTTTTGACTCGCGTCAGTTTCCAAAACAACACGGGATACAGGATTGGTTTCAGACAATTGCTTTGTATACCAATGCAAGTAAGCGAATGACTTCTCATCCTCTCCCCATGTCATATTCAGTGCATGTCTCTTACCTGCGTATGCATAATAACGACTTATGTCAAAGCCACATTCTCTTCTAATTTGTTCCATAATATCCTTTATCTTCTTCTTTGGGTTCTGTTTAATCTCATCCTTGATCAAGGAACTTATTAGCTTCTTCGATACATTTGGAACGTTAATAAATCCACCGTCACAAGTATGCTGATTATTTAACTCCTTGATAATAAAGGCACTTCCTTCGACATCGTCACAAGAAACAGCATACATGTGCCAATTACACTTGTCCTTCTTCTTGTTAGCACAACAAGCAGCAATCTGCAACTTCTCGTTTCTTGTTACCTTATATGCATAACCATTTGCAACATGGTACTTCATCAAATCGTGACGCACTTGGTACACACCTCCTGGAAACACTTGTTCAACACTGTGGAAAAAACCTAACCAACGAGCGGATTTCAACGATTCTTTGACTACTTTAGGGTCATCATAATCAGTGACAGTGGTAACTAGTGGCTGATTAACAGGTACAACTTCTGACCCATGGGATGATGAACTTGAACTAGCACCTATGTGGCATACTGAACTTGAAATTTCACATCTATGATATACATATAAGTCTAGTGTTGGCAACTTGTTAAACAGAGAAAACACAGCAGCTGATTGGAGATCATAATCAGACTGAAGTACCTTTTGCTGCTCACCAAATTTGTGAATGATTTCAATAGTGAATGGAGATAGTTGAATCCAATTTAAACAAATATTATCCTTCAAATCCATAAGAGTTGATTTTAAACCAATACGAAACGACAATGAAGCTTCATTGTAACATACAGCTGCAATGACAGAGTCCATATCTACAAGCAAAAGTATGGAACCAAAAAAGGTTTCACTCAATTTAAACTGAAAACTATATGACAGCTTAACAACAAAAAATTTATATTCATACGGATTTCACCATGAACAACAAGAAACAAACATAATCAACAGAAGCAAATCTACTTCAATATGAACAACGATCCAAAATTGTAACACTATTGTAACTTCTATTATGAAATCAACTAGAAAATTCAAAACAAATCAAATAAATAAAAATACCTGGAAATCGAGATCGCGTTCCTGATGAATATGATCCGACTACTCCAACGTATGATTACAGACTCAAGATGACAATTCGAAGGATTAAATTGTTACTTCTCTTCTTTTCTTCGAAGAAGATGAGAACCGAAAACCAAAATAAATTGAATTTGTTCAACAATACACATAAATCTTCATATTCGAAGGATTGAAATCTACGATCTCTTCTGTTATTCAACTAAATTGAAACAAAACCGAGATCGGAAAATTAGTTATGAAATCATCATAATCGAACCGGAGAAAAAGATAAGAATATAGATCTGGTTTTGATTTTTCTAGATATCTCTATAAAGATTCTGGTAGAGAATATACGAAATCAAACCCTAAAATCTAAATAGAGGAAGATTCTGGTAGAGAAGATCTTCAATCCTCTTCTCCGATCTGCTGAAATTGTATTTCCGCCAAAATTTTCTATTTTGAAGAAACCGTATATATGGTTAAGGGTACGATTGGAATTATTAGATACGGTTAAAAACTAAATTTAACTAATTTGAATTCAAATGGAGTTTTTGTTCCATTTTTAATGGATACGGTTTTGATTTGGCACAAATAATATGGACGGTGTTTTAGTAACTCTAAGAGTATCACCCTGATTTTTTAGAGCTTAATATGTAACAAAAATATAAAAACACTCCACTACAAAAAAAAAAAGAAACTAATTCGTGTAAAATCCAAAAATAATACATCAAATCAGAAATAATATCTCAGGCTTCAAGCATCTGGCTAATTGCAATTGGCATTCTCTAACGTAAAATGGACACAGACTACTAACCAAAGCATACAATGAAGCGAAGCATCGACTAATTGCAATGGATATGCATTCCTAACATTTATATGACCTCCTTCTATCTAATAGATAGCCGTATGCAAAAGTTCTCAAATGCCAAAGACAACCTTAGTTCAAACGAGATAAGCAAAACATAATAAAATACTTTAATAAGTAGGTTTTATTCACATAAAGCTCATGGATCTTTAGGTTTCAATTCAAACTAAGAAGAGAATAGGTTCTACATTAGTTTCGTCCCGCAATAGTTTTTGTCACAGATTAGTGAACTAACATAATATTAAACTAATTTACTAAGATCCTCTTCATTTTGACTATAGTAACTGAAAAGAAAACGTTATTGTTTTTTTTTTATCAGAAGAGAAAATTTATTCAAGAAAAAGAATGTACAAGGTTTTACAAGAAGTAGATAACGGAAAAGGAAAAAGAAAGCAGCAAGATTACACAAACAAGGTTTCCCAATTAGCCATTACAGAGAAAGCATAATTGATATGAAGTCTTCTACCACCTGCATTTTCCCAAGAGAGTATTAAAGATTTAACTTCCACATCCAAGTCTAAATCCGTTTTGTAAACATGATTTTGCTCAAAAGTACGTTTATTTCTTTCCGTCGAGAGAGTAAAAACAACTGCAGATGGTATTAGGCTCCAAATGTAATTTCCTATATTTGAAAAATTCATATGATGCCAACCAATTGCTAACATACTAAAACTTCTCGGAAGTACCCAGGACCATAAGCTACTTGGAATTGTTACAGACCAAAGTTTATGTGCAATTTTACAGTGGAGAAAAATATGATCATGCGACTCCGTATCATCACCACATAGGATACACGAGTTATTAATGTCTACCCATTTAGCTTGTAGCATATCAATTGTGTTCAGCTTCTCATGCACAATACACCAAACTAGAAAGTTAATCTTAGGTAGGACTGACTCCTTCCAGATAAACTGATAAGGAAAATCTGCGATACCAGAGTCTTCCATCAATTTAGCATAAAGGGTTTTGACGCTAAATAAACCTGAGTTATCAAGGGTCCATCTCCTATTATCTTGTAAGGCATCTAAGACTGGTGGTTCATCACCAATCCTAAGCATCAGGTCTGCAAAGAGATTTATTCTGTTAAATTGCGTTTAAAATTAAAACACCAGTTCCTTTCCGAGGAGATCACCTCTGCGAGCTTAATGTTCTTGTTGTCAGAAATCTTAAAAAGAGACGGGAACATAGCATCCAACGATATGTCGCCACACCAAACATCATTCCAGAATGAAATATCCTTTCCTGAATGAATATTAAGCACTGAGTTAAGGCTTACCAGATTAGCAGTCTCCGCGATTGTTTTCCAACAAGAAACTCCATGAGAAGAATTAACCTTTTGAGGTGCCCAGCAGGAGAACGTATCACCATACTTTTCACGGATAATCTTATACCATAACCTGTTTTTCTCTTTACCAAACCTCCAACACCATTTAGCAAGCATTGCCAAATTCATCAATCTCAAATTACAGACACCCAGACCCCCTTTCTCTTTAACAGCACATACTAAGTTCCAATTTATTAGATGTGAAACTTTTGAATGAGCACCATGATCCCATAAAAAATTTCTCATTTTCTGCTCTAAAATTTTAATAACAGAAACATGAGCTTTGAAAAAAGAAAAATAGTAAATAGGCAGAGAACTAAGGATGCATTTAAGAAGGGCTAGCTTACCTCCTTTAGAAAGTGAAATATGCCTCCAAGTTGATAGTCTCTCCTCAAATTTTTCAATTATGGGGTCCCATATATGTTTGAAAGTTGCCTTAGCTCCAAGAGGCATTCCAAGATATAAGAAAGGAAGGTTATCAGTAGCGCAGCCAAATTCCGAAGCCCAAACAGATAACTCAGGCACATCACCAATTGCATGAGTCTAGTTTTTGAAGTATTAACCTTGAGACCTCCAATATATTCAAAACACTTGAGAGCCGAAAAAAGATTATGAAGTTCCTGTTTGCTATTATCTACGAAGAAGATAGTGTCATCAGCAAAATGCAAATGATTTACGATAATACTTGAAGAAGTCACTGAGAAGCCACTGAAGAGGCTCAGTTGTGAGGCTCTTTCCATGTATCTTGAGAAACCTTCCATGGAAATATTGAAGAGAAGAGGAGAAACTGGACAACCTTGTCTTACACCCCTCGAACTAGTGAACTAGCCAAAAGAAGAACCATTGATTAGCACTGAAAAAGTTGATGTAGAATAACAAAACTTCAGCCATTTACACAGTTTTCTACCAAAACCCATTTGATGAAGGATGAGCTCCAGATATTTCCAATTTTTCCTGTCAAAAGATTTTTCTAGATCAATTTTACAAATTATCCCTGCTTTGCCAGAACGTAGTCTAGAACCCACAAGCTCATTGGCGATCAAAGTACCATCTATGATTTGTCTTCCTTCTATATAAGCACATTGAACCGGGGAGATAAGTTTATCCATTACCAGCTTGATTCTTGAAGCTAACACTTTTGCGATAATTTTGTAAACACTAGTTAAGAGACAAATAGGCCTGCAATCCTGGATTTTCTCGATGTAGTCTTTCTTTGGAACCAAAGTGATAAATGTGGAGTTGTGCTTGCTGTAAATTTTGTATGTAGAACAAAACTCATTTACAGTATTCATTATATCATCTTTCAGAAAACTCCAACCTTTACTAAAAAATATGATTGGGAAACCATCTGGACCTGGAGCTTTGTTATTTCCCAATTCTTGGATAGCATTCATTACTTCTTCTTCAGTGAAGTCAGCTTCTAAAATATCACTTTCCTAAGAATTTATTTTATCAAAAGTAATATTTTCAAGATCAGGTCTAATTACCTCTTCTTCAGTGAATAAAGTGCTGTAGTACTCCACAATATGCTCCTGGAGAATCTGTTTGTCATCCACCAACATACCATTGATGTAAAGTTGTTTGATTCTATTGTGTCTCCTTCTTGTTGAAGCCTTCCTCATAAAAAAATGAGTGTTTCTATCACCTTCTTGCAGCCACTGAGTTTTTGATTTAATCTTCCAAGAGACCTCATCCATGTGTGTTGTTTTTTCAAATTCAGTCTTCAAGGATAGAAAATTGTTGATTTCCTCCTCAGATAGAATGTTTTCTTCAGCAATACTATCAAGAGATTGTATTTCCGACAAGATATCACTAAGTCTGGTGTTTGTGTGCTTGAAAACTTCCTTGTTCCATCTTCTTAGCTCCACTTTTAAAGCTCTAAGTTTCATCCAGAGTGCATAACTTGGAGAACCTGCAAAATCAAAATACAACCGCCAATTTTCTAGCAATTGTAAGAAACCTATCTCCAAAAACCACATTACTTCAAATCTGAAAGGACTAGGGCCCCAACTAGGATCGGAAATATCAAGAAGAATAGGAATATGATCAGAAGTAGTCTGGCTTTGGCTAGTTGAGAGATGAAATGGAAATGGGTTTAAAATGAAGGGGATATGAGAAATCTATCAAGTCTGCACATCACAGGGTTTGCTTGTCCATTTGACCAAGTGTATCTTGCACCCTTAAGAGGGAGGTCAATTAGATCATGTTGATCAATGAAAAGATTGAACTGAGTCATGCTTCTTGTAATCCTGGTGCAATTATTTTTTTCATCACACTTTTTGATAGTGTTGAAATCCCCCTCAATGCACCAAGGTAAATCCCATAATCTACAAGCATTGTCTAATTCCTCCCAGAATTCAGTCCTCTCCACTGGATTATTTGGACCGTAAATGTTTGTCAACAGCCATTTGAAGTTATCCGCTTTGTTTGTGCAGGAGACAAACATGGTATAATCTCCCGCAAGTGAATCGTTTATCTCGACAAAATCTTTATCCCATATGATTAACATACCTCCTGAACTGCCAACAGATTGTTGAAAGGTTCATCCCACATTAGAATAACCACAGGTTTGCTTTATATCGAATTGAGTACACTGCATCATCTTGGTTTCTTGTAACATGATGATCGGAGATTTTAAAAACTATATCATCTTGTGAATGATAGTTCTTCTAATGGGAGAGTTAAGGCCTCTCACGTTCCAGCTTAGGATTGAGAGATTCATAAAGAACTGAATTGACCCCTTGTTTTAACAACTCTCTTAGTAACAGGTGAGATAATGTCAATCACCATGACTCCTAGTCTTTTCACTCTGTTTTTAACTTCTTTGGTACCAATTGTTGTGATTCTGTAGTATCTTGGTCTGTAGAAGAGCAATCATCTGATGTCTCACCTGATATCGGCTCAAAACCTGGAGGGAATGAGGGTGTGTTTGTTGATGAATTTTCAGATGAATCCTCTTCATCTATGGAGGCCATAAAAGAGTCTTCTAATAACAACATTGGAGGACTTCTTAACTTAAGCTCATGCGTAGAAACATCCTTTACTCCTGTAATCTGGATTGTTGTTTGGACAGTAAAGTCGTCTTCAAGTAAAGACTTTTTCGATAAGATAGGAATAGGTTTCATAATTGGACCAGAGGTTGAAATCATATTGAATAAGAATTTGTTAGAATGATTTGGCATAGAATTAAAACCTATTCCCAGATGTACTCCAAGATGAAACAGACGTTGTACTTCTCTAGTTATCCAGTTAGGGACAACAAATCTGTAAGGGTGCATGAACTCTATCGAATTATTCAAGAATTTGATGACTGTTGCTGGTCTTCTCACATGGGTTTGTGGGTAAGAGTTGTAGATTTCGGGATTGTGGGCTGTTTGGATTGTGGGTCTAGGACTGGGAATGAAAGTAGAGCTAGGGTTTGGTACTAGAGGTTGTGAAGTTATGATAGCAGCAGACGAATCCGTTTTTTCCATGGATGTGGGTATATCATAGACTGAATCTGCGTCAGTTTCTATGGATACTTTGAAAGAAGGTATTGCTGACAATTGTGATGATACATCAATGTCCATGTCAACTACCACATCAGAAGACGACGCCACATCAGAAGGTACATCAGAAACTTTCCTCCAAATTTGCTTTATTTAGTGCGTTTTTCCTTGCGCGTTACTCTACTCCCATGATGACCGGGTTTTCTTGAGATTTGATGATATCTTGTAGAATCAGTCATTAAAGAATTACCAGATATGGGAATATTATTTACCATTGATGAAGATACGGTAATAGGCGCCTGTTTAGTTGCAATAATATTCGTATCCGTTATTTCCCTATAACTTGGTAAATATTTCCTTTTTTTCCGTCGACTAATCTCCATAATATCCGCCACTGAAGAAGTTTTCTCTTTTGAATCTGATTGATTCAAACTTGCAAAAGGTAAGTTGACTATATTCTGTTCCCGTGAAGAATACATTCCCATAACTGCAACGTGAGCAATGAACATCCGTTTTCCAGAAAATATTTTGATGACCCTTGGAACGGAATTGATACCCCTCTGATTTATGACTTTCAATCGAATAGCTTTTAGATTTTGAAGATTTAGTGTTGCTGGGTCAACCAGCAAAACATCACCACATGCATTCCCTAGAGAATGGATGACTTCTAAGGGCCATAATTGATAAGGTACCCCATAAATTTTAATATGGAATTCATACTGGTGATAGGTGGTAGTGCTCCATATTTGATCATGCCATCTAAAGACTGAACATACCATATTGTTTGAGGTAAATTTGAATTCAGGGTTAGCATTAGACAGTGCAGCATCAGCATGAAAGATAGCTTGGGATGAATTTATTGGATAAATTACAAATTGTGACTCAATCTTTGACAGATCACTTAGATCAACGCCAATGTTATACCATGAATGTATTGGAATCGGAGCAGAGATAACGAAAGCATCTTTCCACCTACTTATCCTATTACCGTTATCTTTAATGTTTAGATACTTGCCATATTTTGAATTTTTGGATTCAAAAGATATAGGAGCAGCAAATCCATTACAGTGGTAATGAGACTTGTTATTGACAGTGCAACGTTTAGGTTTCAGGAGTGGTTTTGCATTCGGTATGGACTGAGCTTGGCTAACTGATTGAGCATAGGTTTTAGAGTGAACTATAGTGGAAGATGGATTGTTTTGAATGAGATTTTTAGGGTTTGTAGAGGGGTTTGTAGGTGATATGATGGTTTCCAACGCTGAAGAGATTTCGAACCAACCTTCAAAGTTTTTACCAGCTGGAAAGAAAATAGAGATTGGATCATATTTAGGACTAGATTTTGCCAACAGGATGTTTATGTAAAAACCATGAGCATTTGTTAGCTTGGTAGCACAAAACCAATTTCTGTTATCATGAAACTTCCATACATTTCTTCCACTATCACCATTTTTTGCAGCTTCAAACATCATGTGCTGGAGATCAGTTGCTAGGGAGATGGTGAAAGTTGCATTTATGGAGCCATGGGTATGAAATTCTGTCAAGGTGATGGGGGCTGAGGGAATTGATTTGCTACGCGAGAACCTAAAGAATTTTTTCTCGATCTGGACATAATGATTATTCATGATTGTAACAAAGAATGGAAAGGAAAGGATGATGGAAGAGAGGATGATGGGTGAGAGGATGATGGAAAGAAAAGGTTGGGACTAATTAGGTTTCTAAGAGATCTAAATCCTAGCACGGTTGAAATAATGTGGAGAAAGGAGAAAGGTTGAAGAGAGAGAAGCTCTCATTGTTTCATTTTTACTAAGTCCTCGTCGTAAGAAATATATACATTCTTAAATTTTGAAGAAGACAAAACATGGTGTAGTAGCACTATCAAATGTCTACTAGCAAATGGTATTCCCATTCTTAACAAGGTTTTGTAATGTTGTACACAGACACATATGAGAAATATCTAAATCATGAACAGTAAAATCCAAGATACGTATGCACATACCTCTTCAGCTTCGCAACAAGTGAAGTTTTTGCTAACTACTGTGTGCTTGGCTTTCTGGTGGCTTCTACTCTTGATATTGCAAATGGAAAGTACCTAAAGAATACACATACAGAACAAATTAGACATGAATATAAAGAAGAACATTACTGGGTGAACATAACAGTTTTCACGCACTGCCACAAATACCTCATTTTAACCCAATTCCAAAGCTAGTGAGTGGTGACGACATCAAAGAAGGTTTCAAATATGGTTTTGACCCAGCTTTCTAGAACCTAGTTAAGAAATTCCACCTCATTTTGAACAAATGAAACTTGTTCTTGTTAACGATGCAGAGGATGTCCAGTTCCGGTGATAAAGCTATTACCACAACGGCACAACAAATCCTGAAATTAAAAAAAAAAACAATAAACTTGTCATTCAGTGCATAAGAAATACACTACATAAGTTAGCATATGCGATTGTGGGATGTCATATGTTGCAATATATTAAGGAAAGTGTAATACTTTCCAAGACCGTAGTGGTCAGTGTATGGAAAGTATTGTCCATGTAAGTCACTAATGTGAGACTGATAAGGTAAGTGATATATTAGGAAAGGATTTTCCATGTAAGTCATGATTTTGAGACTTATAAGGAAAGTCTCAAATCCATGTCTTAGCAAAAATGACAGCAGTGCGCACTTTTCTAGCTGTTGCAGCTGTTAAAAATTGGGAAGTACATCAGATGGATGTGCACAATGCGTTTTTACATGGAGATTTGGAGGAAGAGGTGTATATGAAAATACCACCTGGATTTGCGAGAGGTAATCCTAATATGGTATGTAGAATGAAGAAATCGTTGTATGGTTTGAAACAGGCTCCACGTTGTTGGTTTGCAAAACTATCAACAGCTTTGAAGAATTATGGTTTTCGGCAATCTTATTCAGACTATTCTCTCTTCACTATGATCAAAGGAAAGATGCAACTTAATGTTTTGGTGTATGTGGATGATTTGATTGTTGCAGGAGATAATATAGTGGAGCTAAATAAATTTAAAACATATTTGGGACAGTGTTTCAAGATGAAAGATTTGGGAAAATTAAAATATTTTCTGGGCTTGGAGATAGCTCGCAGTAAGCAAGACATTTATGTTTGTCAACGGAAATATGCATTGGACATTATTATGGAGACGGGGTTACTAGGAGCAAAACCAGCAGAGTTTCCAATGGAAACTAATCATCGTCTAGCTTTGGCAACAGGGACGTTGCTGAGTGATGCAGAAAGGTATCGACGACTGATTGGAAGATTGATTTATCTGGCTGTGACTAGACCAGATCTAGCTTATTCTGTGCATATTTTGTCACAGTTTATGCAGCATCCAAGACAAGAACATTGGGAAGCTGCACTTCGGGTAGTTAGATATTTGAAAAAGAATCCTGGGCAAGGAATTTTGTTGCGCTCTGATAGTAGTCTAAGTTTAAAAGGCTGGTGTGATTCAGATTGGGCAAGCTGTCCTTTGACTAGACGATCGTTGACAGGATGGTTTGTGCTTCTTGGAGATTCACCAGTGTCTTGGAAGACCAAAAAGCAGTACACAGTTTCTCGGAGTTCAGCTGAAGCAGAATACAGATCTATGGCTGCAGCTACTTGTGAATTGAAGTGGTTGAAGCAATTACTAGGTGATTTGGGAGTTTTTCATACACAGGGAATGAGTCTTCTTTGTGATAGTCAGTCGGCATTGTATATTGCTCAGAATCCCGTTTTTCACGAAAGAACTAAACATATAGAAGTGGATTGTCATCTCATTAGGGATGCGATAGTACAGAAAATTATTTCTCCCTCTTATACGCCTACGGGGTTGCAGTTGGCGGATATCTTCACCAAATCATTAGGACGAGTTCAGTTTCAAGGTCTTTTGTCCAAGATGGGCATTTGTGACCTGCATGCTCAGTCTTGAGGGGGGGTATTAAGGAAAGTGTAATACTTTCCAAGACCGTAGTGGTCAGTCTATGGAAAGTATTGTCCATGTAAGTCACTAATGTGAGACTGATAAGGTAAGTGATATATTAGGAAAGGATTGTCCATGTAAGTCATGATTTTGAGACTTATAAGGAAAGTCTAAAATCCGTGTCTTAGGAAAGTTTTGAGTCTCCAAGTTATCGGTCATGTATAAATATCTATAGAACTACTATGAATGAAATTAAGAAAGGAATTTACCAAAATTTTAACACAATACCAGGAATCTTTCAACAAAATTCTCTTTCAAAAACCGCCCTTCCATCCTCAAATTTGAGAGTTGTGGCTCCGTTTCAGTGGCTTTTCGTTTAAGCTTGGGGTTGTAGATTACTCGGGACAGTTGAACGGGATGAGACTCCTGATCAAATTAAGAAAATGGATGATGATTAATTACAAATATTCAAATTAAGCTATCGATGGAAAGTGGGAAGACACTTGGTTCAAGAAGAATACTTACTGCACTTAGGGCTGAACATGGTGTCGGTTAACCGTTGAAAACCGACCGAACCAGACCAATAAGCATGAAACCGAATCAAATCATTTAGATTTGGATTGGTTTGGTAAAAAAAGTTGAAAAACCGACATTACTGGTTTGGTTTTGGTTTGACCTGAAAACCGAACCAAAAATCATTGGGGAACCGATTAATTTTTAAACTTAGTTTCTACCGTCGATTTAAAAGTATTAGATTCTACCCATTGATTTAGAGGATAAATAAAACCCTAAATCTAATATTTCATTATGATACTCTCCCTCTTTCTCTTTCTCCTTCTCTCAGCCGCCTCCCTTCTCCACCCACACCTACAGCTGCTGCTACTCGACTTTTTTCTTCCCGTCTTCCTTCTTTTTTATTTGTCAATAACTAAATTAAGATATATTATATATCTTCTTTTGATCTCTAGAATTAGAGTAAGCTTTAACTATTTTTGATTTTTTTTTGTCTGTATATTTGTGTAAACCAATACTATCGACAACTACAATTTTTTTATCTGTAAATTTGTGTATTTTTTTTTTTGGTTTGACATAATTATTGGTTAACCAAAAATCACTGGGACAAACCGAAACCAGCTGGAACCATTTGGAAACCGAACCAATGGTTAATGGATTGGTTTGGTTTAGATTTTTAGAAACCAATAATATTGGTTTCGGTTTTGGTTTGGCTAGAAACCGAACCAAAACCGACCATGAACAGCCCTAACTGCACTAGTAAGTTACTAGTAACACAATAATCTTTACGGTGTTGGTGGTAGGGCTTGTTGTACCTGCCCATCGTTCCCAATACACAAAATTGGTTAAAAAGACCAAAATCAATAATTCTTGAGTGAAAAGTACATTTAGATTTTGATACTGTTTAAGTGGACAAAAATATAAAAATAGCCAGGATGTAAACAGTTTCATCCTATCCATTTTTAAATATTTTTTCTTATTTTTAATTTACATCAGGATGCATCCAGTTTCATCCTTACTATTTGTTAAGTTTAAGTCAGGATGAATCCAGCTTCACCCATAATAATTTTTACTCGACCATTTGAACCCGAGAAAAGACCCATTTTCCGTTCCCAATAGCATAGCGAATGCAAATGAGGGGGGATTTGGATACCAACATTCCCCGATTCAACTGGCGTCTAAGGCGAATAGGGTTTGTGTCTGCTAAAGAGACACAAGGAAAGAATAAAATAATTAATAATTAACGTCTTCAATTTCATATCGTTAGGTCCAACGTCTTCACGCACAATACGCCCAACGTCTAAGAATGTGATCGCCCGGTCCTGAGTTTCCTCATCTATGTCCAAAGGCAATGTTGATACATCTCTAGCCTTGAGCACGCAAACTGCAGTTCAAGAACAAATAATTAATAATTAACGATGTTTAAAAAACCAGACCGGCCATCAAACCGGTGGGTTTAACTAGTGGTTCACTGAGTCAAATGTACAGGAAGTTATTTTTAATACCATACTGAGAAATAAAAAGTTCTGGGATCACAATCAAACGGAGAAAGCAAAAGTAAAAGAAAATGATTGATACAAACTAGATGAACATGACATAGTTATGGGATTTGTTATAGTAATTCAACTAAGATGTTGATTCAACATAATTATCATTTCATATTGTGCGGGAAAGAGACACAAGGAAAGAATAAAATTAATAGTTACCAGAGTAGTCGCCAAAAAGAACGTTAAATTTTCCGACTCCGCCCGTACCAAATTTGAAAATCAATACACAAACCATTTTGTTTCTTCTTCTTCCTTTTCTTCTTTTTGGTCTTCTGGATCTTCAGAAACAACAAATTTTTTGATTTATAACTCAATAAATTTCTTCCAACACCTTCTTCTTCTTCCATCTATTCTTCTTTATGTTTCTTCATTAACAAATACTTACCCTTGTTTGATGTAGGGTTTATAAGAGTTTAGGGCTTCGATTTGATGGCTGAAAACATTTACAGTGCTATTTATGAAGTGAGTCAACGCTTAGATGAGCTGACCACCATTTCAGAAAGAGAAAAACACAAGCAGTACCCACAGAAGAAGAACAAGAAAGAGAAAGATGGACTATTGCTATGCTATTATTAAGTGAGAGAGTGAGTGAGAAATTTGGTCATTATACAATAATGATGCTCTCTGTTCTGAAAAAGAAAGAAAGAGAAGTACCAAGAGCCTTGAAAGCTGCGAAAGAAAGTAAGAATCAGTGTTCTGAAAATCGGCCCGGACATCTAACTGGAAAAATCACTCGATCAAGGGTTATTCAATGGCTCAACCCGGATTCACCAGATCAATAGATAAGAAATTATTTAACTAAAATGAACT
Source organism: Papaver somniferum (assembly GCF_003573695.1). Classification (NCBI taxonomy): domain Eukaryota; kingdom Viridiplantae; phylum Streptophyta; class Magnoliopsida; order Ranunculales; family Papaveraceae; genus Papaver; species Papaver somniferum. The sequence continues at coordinate 136,018,463 of NC_039362.1, forward strand.
AATAAGTGTATTCAGGTGACCAAAAGACTCAAAATATCTTACATTGCTAATTCGTTTATTTGCCCCTATTAGTCTAACTTTTTACATTTTCTCCACTCAATCCTTATAACCTTTCAAAGTCTTCCTTCCTAGCACATCTCCCTCCATATACCAACCTGACCATTTCTTACCGATAAGAGATTTGATGAGAGTGCCACAACAACCATAAAAATCAAAGATTTGTTGAGAGTGCAGGTGTGGACATACGAACTACGCGGGGTCCGAATGCCCGCAATCAATTGTTAAAGTCTAAAGAGATTACGATGATGATACCCTGATGTGGGTTCATTGGCTCAAAACCCGCGGGTTTATCATGGCCTCCTCCATCTTCCCCATGCGTAGCGATTATGCATGGGGTACAAATATAAAAGGAAAACAACATATATAAGTAAATGCATGCGGAACTAAATGAATGTAAAGTGCTGAAATGTAAATAAGACCAAGGTTTACGTGGTTCAGCACTAAGGCCTACATCCACGGGGTTTGTTGTTCTGCTATATTATTCACGATTACACGAATAGTTGAATGACTTGGGGTTTTACATATTTCTCTCCACTATGGGATTCCTTACCTTTGCTACTCTCTCTCTCTCTTTCCTGATGTCTTCTTTTCGATCCCCTCCCCCTTTGTGGAGATTAGGTATTTATAAGGTAGGAATGTGGGACATGCTTGCATACTAGTTTGCCCCTGTTCTTCATCTTAAATTAAGGCAGTCATCACTTCGAGGGTGGAGTATTGAAATTGTATCCTAATTTTAGGGTTGCTATGTTGTCGTGGTTGTATTGCTATGAATGTGTTTTTTGATTTTTGGTTATTGTGTGTAACCTGTTCTTGATTTTATTCTTTCCGCAGCCATGTCTGACCGTCCGCGGCCTACCTATGAGACTCCTGATTCTAGGTTGTCGAGATCTCCTCAGCGTCGAGAGTCTCAAGATGATGTTCGTCGGAGTCGAGTGTCTTCCGGAGCGAGAGCCTCGTCTTCTCGGGAAGAGATTCCTCCGATAATTCCGTCTGGCTCACGGAGAGTCTTTAATCACTCAATGGTGCGTCCTCGTGAAGAGACTTGGAGTACGCAGGCTCCTCCCCGCGCTGTTGCTTTTGACGTTCCTCCTTTACGTTCGTTAGTGCCCGAGCATCATCCACGGTCTTCTCCAACTTTGAAGGGGAAGAATACAAAGGGCGTAGCTCCTGCGGCTGGATCTTCAAAGAATCCCCCCGTGAAGAGAAAAGCGTCTGAAGCGTTTGTTAGCTCATCCGGCCCCGCCGAGGAGGAAGAGGCTGCTCCCTTGATACGCAGTGTTTCTGTTAGCAGGAGAAAAATAACCTTCAAGCATATCGATCTTGAAATATTCAAGGAGAAGCATGATCTCCAAGCCTTCGGGGTTCGGTTTTATGCCCCCGAGGATGATATCACGTATGAGCTGATCTCTAAGTACGAATTTGATGAATTTCACTTGTTAACGACGGTTGGGGCCTTCGAGGCTGGTCTGATGCTGCCGTTGTATAAATCGGGTGATTCCTTCTACTACGACGTGCTCGCTAGTCGTGAGGGTTCTTCCACAAATACTCATAGCCGTTCCGTATCCCAGTTATCGGGGAATTATCTCCGCGCCCTGAAGGAATGCTATCTGCGGAGTAAGGGGGAAACGTCGATGACCTGCTACGTCCCCAATCCCTTGGAGAAGGAATGGTACACTCCCGAGAATTTTAATAACTCCTTCGGTGATTACGTCAATAGCAGGAATCGCAAGCCGTGGAGTGTCAGCCTTCGGAATCTTCCTGCTCCTCGAGGCGAGATTCGTCTGTTAAATGAGGTCAGCGATGCCAAGCTGAAGTATGTTCCTGGCACGGAGGCGTCCAATCGTCGGAAACTCTTCCCCGCGCGAGAAAGGATCAAGCGTGATCATGACTACGAGTGGCACGCCACTGTCATTGAGATAGTAGGTCCGTGGGCTTACGGTTGGATTCCCGGTTCCCGCGGATGGAGGCCAACCGAGAATAGTAAGCCGCGCGAATCTCCTCCCGCTCGCTATGGAGATTTCTGCCCCTGGCGTCTGAACTTCGCGGGCATGAATTTTCCTTATGCCCTGGATGTCGTAGAGGGAGACGAGGAGGATGGTTCCGGTGCTATACTCCCATCGAAGAATATCTCAGCTGCTCAGGTACGCAGATTGTAGTTGTGTTTCGTTTTTATAACTTCCATCGGACGGGAAGAATAATTCCTTTGTGGTGTCGGTTTCAGGTATTGAAGAAGACAAAGATTAGGCCGAAGCAGTCTTCTACTATGGTGGTGGGTGAGGTTGAGGCCCAAGAAGAAGTTACTAGCCCTGTGAACGAAGAGTTTGCCGAGGACGAGATTACAGATGGGGAGGAACGTACTGGTACCTCCCCTATCAATGCCGAAGAAGAGGTCTTCGCTGGTCCCGCCGGTGATGGAGGAAGGAACAAGGGTGTAGTGGCGGATGATGTTGTCATCGAGGATGTTTCCGTCCCTGCTGGTGATGTCATGGATACCCTCCCCACTTCTCAAGAATTTTCTTTCGATCGGATGTATTCCACGGGGGAGTTCTTTGACGAAGCCCTCGATTTTCCCGAGGACTTCTCTTTACTTTCCCCTAATGACAATTGGGATGTTCTTGGTGGTGATGGTAATGGTGATGCTGCTGTAGAATGTGTTGGTGCGGAGGAGCCTGTTGTGCATGTAGGCGCGGGAGAACATGCCAACGTTCATGCTGAGGGGGTCGAGTCGGTCAAAGGAAAATCTGTTGTTGACGCGCCCGCCGATAGTCTTCCCCAGTCGCCGATGTCTGAGGGTGAGGATGCCATCATGAGTTGGTTCAAGGAGAAGAATCTTCTGTTTGTCTCTCATCCTGCTCCTGTGGTTGTTGGGGAAAAGGAATCAACCGCGTATACCCGTCGTATGATGGAGATGTCTTCGAAGGCGCAGGTGTCTGAAGCCTGGGGAACAAGGTTGACCGTTACCGAAGCTACCCTCGTGCCGGAGCCTCCAACTTCTGTTGCCGATATGATGGCTATTGCCGACGGGTATCAATATGGCTTCCCGCAACAGCGTGTGCTGGAGGTATATTTTCGTACATTCTTGTTCGTGAGAATAGGACGCTTCGGTTGAATAATGTTTTGTCATTTTGATGTGTAGATGATGAGGAGAGAGCATTGCAACCACGTGCTATATCAGTTCTTTAAGGCAAAATCTCTGAAGCTCGAGGCTAAGCTTCGTCATCGGGAAAAGGAATTATCTGCGGCGGAGGTGGAAATAGAAGAGCTGAAGAAAAGCCTCAAGGAGAAAGAAAGACTGGGTGAAGCAGAGGCTGATCTTCGTTCAGAACTTATTGCAGTGCGCGCTGAGTTAGAGCAAACTCGTAGCCAAGTTTCCCTTTCACAGGTTTGGTTCTTTTCCTTCGCCGTTTGTCGTCGTTCTTTTCTCTTAGTTGTTCTGTCTGAGTCTCCCCACCCTATGTCCAGTGGGTGGCATCCCCGAGCTGGTATGGCTTCGAAACGAAAGAGGTCGGCAAAAATCTCGTATTAGAGATTTGGTTGAGAAGATTAAGAGTGAGGCTAGGAAATGGGATGCTCGGGCTGAAGTATGGCGCGCGCGGCATGTTCAGATGGTCGACATGCAAAATCTGTACAACCATGATCGTGCTTTATTTGATGGCACACTGCTGTGGACCAGTGATAATCTGCGGGAATCCCGCGAGCGGACTTCCTTGTTGGAATCTAGGATTCAGCTATTGGAAGAAGAATTACAGACGGCGCGGTCCATTCCTCTTTCAGGGGTCCAAGATAATATGCTTGGTCTTGCCAGGGAACGAGATGATGCTCGTGCTGAAGTCTATGCTCTCAGCAATGCTCTTTCCGCGTCTCGTGCCGATGTAGCCCGTCTTGCTGAGTCTGAGAGGAATCTTGAAGTGTGCATGTATAGACTCAGCAAAGGGGTCTCAGAGATAAATAAAGAGGTCGACCACCTTCGTCATATGGACTCGATGAAGCAGGTAGAATTAGATGCCTGTCAATTTACTCTCACCAACCTTCAACTAGACTATAAGAAATTATCCGCGGAATATGATCATCTTGATGAAGCGCGAGATGCGGTTGTTAATGAATATGAAGAGGCTTCGGCTTGTGTCGAAGGTATAATCCCAATTCATCGAGTGTGATCTTGTTAGTTTTCTACGCTAACTCCGTGGTGTTGTCTTTTTCAGGGCTCGAGGAACGGCTTCGCGTCACAAATGAAGAACTTGAAAAGGCTCAATCTTCCTTAGCACAGCAAAAGGAACAAACCAATGACTTCAAGAATTTAGCAGCCACCCGCGAGGAGGCCGTTGGTGCTGCTTCCAGAGAAGTGAATCGGCTATCCTCGTTATTATCCCAAGCCCAACAGCGGACAACAGTTATTAAACATAAGGCTCGTTGTCAATTGGCTGAGGAGACGAACAAGATGCTGGAGAGGATAGAGCTTGGCCTAAGGAATGAACATGGTCTCGTGAAGAACTACCCTCGTCGTCCCGTTCCTGCTGCATTGCCCAGCTCCTCGGGCCCCTCTTCTGGTGGGAGCGTCCCATCAAGTCTGAGGAAGAATCCGGATGACGGGACCGCCACCTAGGTAGAGATGGCAGCGTTCTGTAGGGTCCGCGGCATAATTGTACTTTTTATAACGATGTAAAAGGAATGTTTTTTGATTGTGTATCCTTGGCTTTGGCCGTTCACTTCTTGTAATCACCCTTTATGAAATGAATTCTCTTCTTGATATACCTACAATGTTTTTGTATTTTAAGTCTGTGAAAAATCAAAACAAAAGTTGAAAGTGTTTTTGAGTGCGATACGAAAGGAAGGTACCTTCGTGATCGTCTTGAGACCTGTCACCCCGCTGGCAAATCCTGGGCCAGAGGATTCCCAGACGGTGGGGGCCGGGGCAACGTTCTAGGATATGGGGCGTAAAATATGTATGCACCCATTCCGTCGACCCGTTGCCTTAAGATTGGTTGGGTATCTCTTTCTGCTGGGTGCCTTCCCCCTGGTCCTACACTTATGGACACTGATGGGGGAGCCCTGAGAGATTGTAGATTAACTACTTTCCCCAATATTGTAGGTAGATTCCACAGACTTGATAATTTAAAAGCTTGTTTAATTGATAAGTTGAGGTCTGCAATTCCTCTTCCAGAGATAGAAACATGTTGGGCGGGGAGGCTCCTTTCTTCTTCTGGTATATTCCCAGCAGATTCAAATCTGCGTTGCCTCTATGGGAAGTATGGTTTGAGCCATTTAGCATTCCAAGGATGTCGGAGGACCTCACCTTTTAGATTACGAAGGTAGTAAGAACCATTACCCGCAATGTCGTGGATCATAAACGGTCCTCCCCATGTAGGTGATAACTTTCCCCATTTCTTTTCTTGCTGATATCGTGGGATTGTTCTCAACACATACTGTCCCTCTACAAAATTTCGTAGCTTTACCTTTTTGTTGTACTCCCTTGCTAGTCTTCGTTGATAATTTTCCATCTTTTGCAATGCTACTTCCCTTCTTCCTTCCAAGTCGTCCAACCTTTCTAACATCATATCTGTTGTGAGGTTTTTCTCCCAGGCTTCGGTCTTCGTGGTTGGCATGAGGATTTCTGTAGGTATGACTGCTTCAGCTCCATAAGTAAGAAGAAACGGGGATTCCCCGGTAGCGGACCTTCGTGTTGTCCTGTATGCCCATAAGACATTGTGCAGTTGTTCGCACCATCTTCCCTTATGCTCGTCTAATTGTTTTTTGAGTATAAGGGCGAGGGTCTTGTTGGTAGCTTCCGCTTGTCCGTTGCTTTGAGGGTATAAGGGGGTGGACTTGTTTTTTCTTATTTTGAAGGTGTCGAAGAGCATGTCTATATTTTTTCCCTGTAATTGCTTGCCGTTATCAGATACAATTTCAGCAGGTATACCAAATCTGCAAATGATGTTCTGGAATATGAAAGTGAAGACATCCGCGTCTCTGATCCTGGCCAAGGCCTTAGCCTCCACCCATTTACTGAAGTAGTCCGTGGCTACTATCAAAAATCGTCTCTTCCTTGATCCTTCGATGAAAGGCCCGACGATGTCTACTCCCCATTTTGCAAATGGCCACGGGCTATCGACAGAGTTTAGCAATGTTGCCGGTGCGTGGATTTTTTTCGCGAAGCACTGACATTCTTCGCATCGTCGGGACATCCTCGCAGCATCTTGTATCATGGTCAGCCAGTAATATCCTTGCGTTTTTGCCTTGTCAGCTAGTGATCTCATACCGCTATGATTCCCTGCGTCACCATAATGGATATCCTTTAGAATTCGATGCCCTTCTTTTCGGGATAAGCAGCGTAGTAATGGTCCGAGGAAAGATTTCCTATATAGGACCCCGTCCCGAAGATCGTATCTTCCCACTTTGGAGAGCGTCTTTCTAGCTTGCTTCCGATCCGCAGGTAGGCTTCCTTTGTCGAGGAAGGCATGTATTGTCACCCTCCAGTCATCTTCATTGCTGAAATCTTCGTCTTGATTTGCTTTTGACAAGATGTCTTCTTCATCAAAGTCGTTATGGATGTCTTCTCCTACTTGGTCTTCAATATATTCTTCCATCGTATCTTGATTGGTAGGGAAGGAGAATTGAGATGCAATCGAAGGCTCGTATACCCTTGCTATTTTAATACCTTCGGCATTTTTATCCCTCAACATGGATGATATGTATGCTAGGGCATCCGCATGCCTGAGGTCCCTTCTGCATAAGTGCCGGAACTTAATGTTCGGGATTTGTGAAGCCAATGTTTGGACCAATGCCATGTAAGCTGAAAGGGTGTCATCGTACACATTATATTCGAGCGCGATTTGCCGTATGACCAGCTGCGAATCACTTGTCAGCCTTACATCGGTTACCCCCATCTCTATTATTATACGTAGGGCATGTATGACAGCTTCGTATTCAACAATGTTATTGGTATGCTCTTTGAATTCCAATCTAAGTGCCTGTATGATCCTTTCTCCAGTTGGGGTGATGATGACAATACCTATTCCTGCCCCTTCCTTATTTTTAGATCCATCGACGAAGACTTCCCATTGTCTATGACTCGCAGGTTCGAGGATATCCATTGGATCCCTGATTGCTTCCTCGGCTTCTGGTATTCCCTTGATCTCTTCGTCGTTGTCTAGAGGGAGGTCTGCTAAGAAATCTGCCAGAACTTGGGACTTCTGAGAATGTTGAATTTCATGAATGATGTTGAATTGGTCCAGATGGGTGTTCCATTTGGCTATTCGGCCCACTTTTCCTGTGCTTTTGAGGACTGCTTCCAATGGTGCTCTGCATGGTACCCTGACGAAGTGAGTTAGGAAGTAGGTTCTCAGTTTTTGGGTAGCCCATACCAGTGCGAGGATGAGTTGTTCAATCTTAGTATAATTTCTTTCCGCGGGATTGAGTGTCTTGCTGACGTAATAGATAGGCTGTTCTATCTTTGTATTGGTTTTGACTAATACCGCGCTGACTGCGTCCTCTGTTGCTGCTATGTACAGTGCCAAAACTTCATCAGGCTCAGGTTTCTGCAGGATAGGGATCGAAGCTAGATGTTCTTTGATCTTTTGGAATGCTTCCTCGCAATCGGCGGTCCATTCGAACCTGCTCCCTTTCTTAAGAATATTGAAGAAATGTTTGCACTTGTCCGAAGACCGTGCAATAAATCTGCCCAACGCTGCTATGGACCCATTGAGCTTCTGCACTTCCTTTAGATTCTTTGGTGACGGCATCTCTACTATGGCTTGAATCTTAGCTGGGTCTACCTCGATGCCCCTTTTCGTCACCAGATAACCGAGGAACTTCCCTGAGGTGACACCGAAAGTACATTTCTCCGGATTTACTTTCATGTGATGCTGTCTCATTGCATTGAAAATATTCCTCAGGTCCTGGTGGTGATTTTTACGCAGCTTGCTTTTGACGAGCATGTCGTCCACGTAGACTTCTAGGGTTCCTCCAATCCATGGTTTGAAGATAGCATCGACCATCCTTTGGTATGTTGCCCCTGCGTTTCGGAGCCCGAAAGGCATTCTGGTATAGCAATAAAGGCCATGTGGTGTATAGAATGCTGTGTGTTGCTGATCTTCTTCTGCCAGGGCTACTTGGTTGTAACCAGAGTATCCGTCCATAAACGACAGCTCCTCGTACCCTTCAACTGCTTCAACAAGTTGATCTATGCTCGGCAGGGGATAGCTGTCCTTTGGACACGCCTTGTTGAGATTGGTGAAGTCGATGCATATTCTAACCCCTCCATTTTTCTTAGGAACAATGACCATGTTGGATATCCAGGTAGGATACTTGACTTCCTTGATAAATCCTGCGTCTAGTAGCTTCCGAAGTTCTGTTTCTACCGCCTCATGATATTCTGGAGCCACTTTTCGTATTTTCTGCCTGAACGGGGGTGTGCCCTGTTTGATGCGTAGTTCATGTTGGATTACTTTTGGGTCAATCCCCGGCATATCTCCTAACTTCCAGGCGAACACATCCGCATATTCCTTAAGTAATTGGGTTAAGGAATGTTCTCTCTCTTCGCCCATGATGGTCCCAATTTTGACCATCTTCGGGTCTTCTTTCGTTCCTATGTTGATTTCCTTTGTGGGTTCCACTGGTGTGAACATAGGCTTCGGGTTTCCGAGGACTGGGGCGCTCTTTAATTGCTATTTGGCGTGTTTCTGTTCTTTGTTGATTGTTGAGGTACTTGTTTCCGATCCTCGGACATTATCCTCTGGATTCATCCACCCTCTCCCTGGGTTGGTTAAGTTGGAATGTTCTGGATTCATCCTCTGGGTTGGAATGTTCTGGATTATCCTCGGACATTATCCTCTGGGTTGGAATGTTCTGGATTCATCCACCCTCTCCCTTGGTTGGTTAAGTTGACTCATGGCGAAGGTATTGCTAGCCTCCGCAGCCTTCGGGACTACCGCGGCTTCCCCGTATTTTATCGTTGCTGCTCTGAGAGCCGCCATTGCAACAGAATTAGCGTTCATGGGTGAAGTGATTTCAGTGGTATCCTGCCTTCGATTGGTCATTTTAGTTTTATCTCCTTTCTGCTTGCTCCGGGTGATGATCGGGGTTGTCCGGGGTGTTTCTTTTGACAAAGCTTTGGATTTTCCTGCTTCCTGCGTCTTCTCCATCACGTGCCTTTTTGTTGACGAAATCTAGCGTAAACTCGCCTTCTTTACTCACAACACGTTCTCTCTGTATAAATTTATTCAAACAGAAACGGGAATATCCGCGTGAAGCGGGTTAGTTGTCGAAATACAATTTTTCAAAAGCGGGTTTATTAAAGGCGATCTTTAGTATATATAAAAAAAACTATGAAAATTGTAAATCCGACGGATTAGGACAATAACCCATGCTTGGAACACTAACTCTTATCGAAGGCAAAAGGTGGGTTTTTGAATATAATACTGTTGACGAATGATCTATACAGTCAGAGCTGATAAAATCGGAGCAATCGTATGCCAAATTAGAATGAAATCACAGGACAAGATAAATCTTTTACCGGGACGAAGTCCCTGTTTCTAGCGCCAAATTGTGGATACACGAACTACGCGGGGTCCGAATGCCCACAATCAATTGTTAAAGTCTAAAGAGATTACGATGATGATACCCTGATGTGGGTTCATTGGCTCAAAACCCACGGGTTTATCATGGCCTCCTCCAACTTCCCCGTGCGTAGCGATTATGCATGGGGTACAAATATAAAAGGAAAACAACATATATAAGCAAATGCATGCGGAACTAAATGAATGTAAAGTGCTGAAATGTAAATAAGACCAAGGTTTACGTGGTTCAGCACTAAGGCCTACATCCACGGGGTTTGTTGTTCTACTATATTATTCACGGTTACACGAATAGTTGAATGACTTGGGGTTTACATATTTCTCTCCACTATGGGATTCCTTACCTTTGCTATTCTCTCTCTCTCTCTCCTGATGTTTTTTTCCGATCCCCTTCCCCCTTTGTGGAGATTGGGTATTTATAAGGTAGGAACGTGGGACCCATCTCTGAAGACCGTTGGAACCTTATCTTCTAGTGTCTTGTGTCCATCACGCAGAGGTCTGCGTTTCCCCCTCGATCCCGCGGAGGCATCTTCGCTCGTTCCATAGGTCGGTCGACACGTGCACTGAGCAGAGTGTTTAATGCGGGTGGTTGAGGGGTCTGCTCGTGTCAGACAAGTGTCTTCTGCCCCTGTCAGTCCGTGTCAGCTGACTTTCTCTCCACCGTTGATCTTAGCTCCTCTTCTGGGGACGAGATAAAGCAACTCCTAGGGGTTTATTTGGTGTATACTCCACCGTTGACTTTCTCTCCACGATGTCTACTCCCCATTTTGCAAATGGCCACGGGCTATCGACAGAGTTTAACAATGTTGCCGGCGCGTGGATTTTTTTCGCGAAGCGCTGACATTCTTCGCATCGTCGGGACATCCTCGCAGCATCTTGTATCATGGTCGGCCAGTAATATCCTTGCGTTTTTTCCTTGTCAGCTAGTGATCTCATACCGCTATGATTCCCTGCGTCACCATAATGGATATCCGTTAGAATTCGATGCCCTTCTTTTCGGGATAAGCAGCGTAGTAATGGTCCGAGGAAAGATTTTCTATACAGGACCCCGTCCCGAAGATCGTATCTTCCCACTTTGGAGAGCGTCTTTCTAGCTTGCTTCCGATCCGCAGGTAGGCTTCCTTTGTCGAGGAATGCATGTATTGTCACCCTCCAGTCATCTTCATTGCTGAAATCTTCGTCTTGATTTGCTTTTGACAAGATTTCTTCATCAAAGTCGTTATGGATGTCTTCTCCTACTTGGTCTTCAATATATTCTTCCATCGTATCTTGATTGGTAGCGAAGGAGAATTGAGATGCAATCGAAGGCTCGTATACCCTTGCTATTTTAATACCTTCGGCATTTTTATCCCTCAACATGGATGATATGTATGCTAGGGCATCCGCATGCCTGAGGTCCCTTCTGCATAAGTGCCGGAACTTAATGTTCGGGATTTGTGAAGCCAATGTTTGGACCAATGCCATGTAAGCTGAAAGGGTGTCATCGTACACATTATATTCGAGCGCGATTTGCCGTATGACCAGCTGCGAATCACTTGTCATCCTTACATCGGTTACCCCCATCTCTATTATTATACGTAGGGCATGTATGACAGCTTCGTATTCAACAATGTTATTGGTATGCTCTTTGAATTCCAATCTAAGTGCCTGTATGATCCTTTCTCCAGTTGGGGTGATGATGACAATACCTATTCCTGCCCCTTCCTTATTTTTAGATCCGTCGACGAAGACTTCCCATTGTCTATGACTCGTAGGTTCGAGGATATCCATTGGATCCTTGATTGCTTCCTCGGCTTCTGGTATTCCCTTGATCTCTTCGTCGTTGTCTAGAGGGAGGTCTGCTAAGAAATCTGCCAGAACTTGGGACTTCTGAGAATGTTGAATTTCATGAATGATGTTGAATTGGTCCAGATGGGTGTTCCATTTGGCTATTCGGCCCACTTTTCCTGTGCTTTTGAGGACTGCTTCCAATGGTGCTCTGCATGGTACCCTGACGAAGTGAGTTAGGAAGTAGGTTCTCAGTTTTTGGGTAGCCCATACCAGTGCGAGGATGAGTTGTTCAATCTTAGTATAATTTCTTTCCGCGGGATTGAGTGTCTTGCTGACGTAATAGATAGGCTGTTCTATCTTTGTATTGGTTTTGACTAATACCGCGCTGACTGCGTCCTCCGTTGCTGCTATGTACAGTGCCAAAACTTCGTCAGGGTCAGGTTTCTGCAGGATAGGGATCGAAGCTAGGTGTTCTTTGATCTTTTGGAATGCTTCCTCGCAATCGTCGGTCCATTCGAACCTGCTCCCTTTCTTAAGAATATTGAAGAAATGTTTGCACTTGTCCGAAGACCGTGCAATAAATCTGCCTAACGCTGCTATGGACCCATTGAGCTTCTGCACTTCCTTTAGATTCTTTGGTGACGGCATCTCTACTATGGCTTGAATCTTAGCTGGGTCTACCTCGATGCCCCTTTTCGTCACCAGATAACCGAGGAACTTCCCTGAGGTGACACCGAAAGTACATTTCTCCGGATTTACTTTCATGTGATGCTGTCTCATTGCATTGAAAATATTCCTCAGGTCCTGGTGGTGATTTTTACGCATCTTGCTTTTGACGAGCATGTCGCCACGTAGACTTCTAGGGTTCCTCCAATCCATGGTTTGAAGATAGCATCGACCATCCTTTGGTATGTTGCCCCTGCGTTTCGGAGCCCGAAAGGCATTCTGGTATAGCAATAAAGGCCATGTGGTGTATAGAATGTTGTGTGTTGCTGATCTTCTTCTGCCAGGGCTACTTGGTTGTAACCAGAGTATCCGTCCATAAACGACAGCTCCTCGTACCCTTCAACTGCTTCAACCAGTTGATCTATGCTCGGCAGGGGATAGCTGTCCTTTGGACACGCCTTGTTGAGATTAGTAAAGTCGATGCATATTCTAACCCCTCCATTTTTCTTAGGAACAATGACCATGTTGGATATCCAGGTAGGATACTTAACTTCCTTGATAAATCCTGCGTCTAGTAGCTTCCGAAGTTCTGTTTCTATCGCCTCATGATATTCTGGAGCCACTTTTCGTATTTTCTGCCTGAACGGGGGTGTGCCCTGTTTGATGCGTAGTTCATGTTGGATTACTTTTGGGTCGATCCCTGGCATATCTCCTAACTTCCAGGCGAACACATCCGCATATTCCTTGAGTAATTTGGTTAAGGAATGTTCTCTCCCTTCGCCCATGATGGTCCCGATTTTGACCCTCTTTGGGTCTTCTTCCGTTCCTATGTTGATTTCCTTAGTGGGTTCCACGGGTGTGAACATAGGCCTTGGGTTTCCGAGGACTGGGGCGCTCTTTAATTGCTATTTGGCGTGTTTCTGCTCTTTGTTGATTGTTGAGGTACTTGTTTCCGAGCCTCGGACATTACCCTGTATCATCAAGCCTTTTCCTGTGGTTTCCTTAAGGAATAGTTCTACGGCTTTCTCTTGCGTGGTTTCTTGATTTCTTACTCTTCGGATTTTTCGATGTTCTTCTTGCTCGTTGTTGATATGATCCTGAGTGGCCTGGCATTCTCGTGTAGCGATTCGATCTCTCTTGATCTCCATAATTCCCTCAGGTGTTGGAAATCTTAGGTACTGGTGGTATGTTGCCGCCACTTCTTTGAGCTTGTGTACCCACTGTCGTCCAATAATGGCGTTGTAGGGGGAAGGGGTATCCACCACACTGAATCGGGTATCCAGTTTCATGGGCCCTGCGTTAACCTGTAACACAATGTCTCCCAAGGGCTTCGTGGCCGCTCCATTGAATCCGTAGATGGTGTGATAAGAGGTCATCAACTGTTCATCATGGAGCTTCATCCGTTTGAATGCGTCATAGAATAGGACATTCACAGAGCTTCCCCCGTCTATGAGGATTTTTTTGAGGTTACACCCCGCTATTGGTAATGTCAGGACCAAGGGATCGTTATGGTCTTCCATATCTTCTTCGATATCCTCGGCATCGAAGATGACGGGTAATTCCATCCATTTTTCATGTTCGTCCACTGTTATCCCATCAACCTTATATAACTCGCAGCGATCTTCGAATTGCTTCCGTAACCTTTTTCCAATCTGTGCTGTGAGCGAGGGTCCTATGGCTGCGGAACACGAGATGGTGTTGATTGTTCGGTTTTCTTCCGGAAGTTGGACTGGCTTGGTTCGTTTGGATCTGTCCTCGGTAACCTCCTTCCGTATGTAATGTTTGAGCTCTCCCGCATCAATTAATTTTTGAATCATTATTTTAAGGTTCTTGCATTTTTCGGTCTGATGTCCGTTGAAACAGTGATACTCACAGTAATCTTTAGACTTTTCGGATCTTGGGGGCTGCTTTCCCTTAGACCATGGCCATTCTAAGTTTTCCCTCCCTTTGATCTCCCGCAGGATACGAGCATAGCTAGCGTTGAGTTTCGTGTAAACTTGGTCTTCGAATTTTCGGTCGCCTGTTCTTCGTTCATCCCTCCGTTCCTTTCTATCTTCGTGAGGTCTCTCATCTGAGGAACCCCTTTTGGCCCCATTGGTTTGTTCTGCTGAATTGGTGCGGTGAGACCTCTGCGGATATGCCCTCGGGTTTTCCCGTTGAATTTCTTCAAGTCGAGCGTGCTTCTCGATAATTATTCGGAGATCGCCTTCTGTCTTGGGCACGCTCCCGTGAATTTCAACAAATAGGGGACTCATTCGGTCCAAGCCCCACTTATAGCAATTGATGCTTACCACTGGGTCCACGCTTCCTATGGCTTGGCAGATCCTATGCCATCTGTTTTTGTATTCTCTCGTGGTTTCCTTGTAGCCGATTGCTAGTGAAAAAAGCTTATCCATCCCAGTGTTTACAGTCTTGTTGTACATGTATGTTCTTAAGAATTTCTCTGCCAGTTGGTCGTATGAGTGTATGGAGTTTGGTGGCAGATTATCAAACCATGATAACGCCGATCCCTTCAAACTTGACGGGAAGTATCTACAGAGTACGGCGTCGTTCTGTCCCCATCTTGCTAGGACGCGGTTGTAGTACCGAACATGTGCAGCAGGGTCGCTGGACCCATCATAGCATTCGAACGTCGGGACAGGGCATTTCAGGGGAATAGGGGTGTTGGCCAAGCGATGCGTCAGGGGCGTGGAGTTAGCTTCTCTCATAACCTCTTCTAACCTTCCCCCTCCTTGTTTATTTTTCAATTGCCTGATCTCTGCCATCATCTCATCTCGCAGTTCCTCCATTGCGCGTTGGTGTTCTAAATTCTTCAGATCATTTCCGTTTGATTCTCCATCGTCATAATCCGGGTCGGATACGCTATGTCTCCTTGTCGCGTCTTCATTGGTCGCTAGGACGACTTTGCAGTCTTGGTTCGGCTCTGGTGCTTTGGAGCTTGCTTCATCAAGTTGTTGGTTGGTCTTTGTGCTTAGAGCAATCCGCTCCTTTAAATCTTGATTTTCTCTGGCCAAAAGTGCTACAGCTTCTGCGTAAACCTGTTGGTTCCTTCTCAGTTCCTCGAGCTCTGCCATTAGTTGGTGTGATTGGTTGGACCCCTGATTGGGAGTCCCCGCACGTGCCGCTACAGCCATGGCGCCGCCCTCCTCCATGGTCTGTACTAAAGGTGGCAGGGGTTCAACTTCTGTTGCTGGTGTTTCCAAATTGGAGTGAGCGCCCCTCTGCGGTGCCCGAGCCGCCGGTATGGTTTGATTCTGGTTATTTGTTAGCGGCATTCCAAAGGTTAGCAGATGCGCGGGTTGGAATGTTCTGGATTCATCCACCCTCTCCCTTGGTTGGTTAAGTTGACTCATGGCGAAGGTATTGCTAGCCTCCGCAGCCTTCGGGACTACCGCGGCTTCCCCGTATTTTATCGTTGCTGCTCTGAGAGCCGCCATTGCAACAGAATTAGCGTTCATGGGTGAAGTGATTTCAGTGGTATCCTGCCTTCGATTGGTCATTTTAGTTTTATCTCCTTTCTGCTTGCTTCGGGTGATGATCGGGGTTGTCCGGGGTGTTTCTTTTGACAAAGCTTTGGATTTTCCTGCTTCCTGCGTCTTCTCCATCAC